>NW_026945485.1:0-82604 GCF_034702125.1 Engraulis encrasicolus | reverse complement strand
GATCCACTGTCATGCCACTGAACAAGCCCTGGTGGGTTATTTATGTATGTGGTGGTAGGAGCCCCAGGATTATTTTTAGATGCGTCCCAGCATCTCTATAAGAGGGTCTGTCCGTCCGCTGTCCGTCCGTCCGTCCGTCTGAAACGCATTCCTTGTCTGAAACGCTGTCTTGTCTGAAACGCTGTCTGAAACGCATTCCTTCAATTGTTCCTTCCTGTGTCCACAAGGCGGAGGCAGAGAGGCATTTTGGCCTGGAGCGAATGCGTGTCAAAACGTATACGATATGTTACCAAACCGGCAAGGCTAAGCTGATTGCATTGTGAGACAACTGAGGGGTGCATTCAATTTTCGGCATTGTTTTGCGTTTGGACAGTGGTAGGCAACTTCGTTCCTTCTCCACAGCACACCAACACCACTGTAAGTGTCACTTCATGTTCACGGTCTTGTGATAGGCCTACACTTCGGCTGATAGTGTCGCGTTGTGCAGCTATTTTGGTTCATCAGAATGGAAATTAACGATTTAGAAGTCGGCAGGCAGTATTTCACACAGATGTTTGTGCTCGGATAGAGGGGCGTTTGCATTGCATAACGCTCCACGACATGGAGCCGTAATAAGTTAACAGGCGACCAGCAGCGCTACAGCTCTTCCTCTAAACGTGAGTTTGCAAACATTCTGCCACTACGTTTCAGTGAGTAGTCAGTGTTCTCGAACTAGTAGACAGATGGGCCATTTGCATTTCACATACGCTGTGTTACTGATGTTCTCGGGCATATTGCAAGGGAGAATCGTTTTCTGCTGGCGGACGCGTGGACCCCACAGGTGCTTTCCCTTGCGCTCAGAGAGAGCACGGGACAGAACGCGTGTTTTGCTTCGTAATTGGTTTGCAGTCGTATGAATTTGGTAAACTCTGCCACTGAAGCTCACTGCTTTGTGCCTTGACGGTAAAAAGCTGGCATTGAAAATTAAGCGCACAATGCATCCAAAGGGTGAACCCATAGCGCATGATTCACCCAAACGGTTTTATTTATTTATTAGGCTATTTGACGATGGTACGCAGTCCACCCACTTCTCCTGAAGTGAGTTTATTTATTTTTTTAAACTACTGCCCATATTTGAATACAAAAATCCTCACTACACCACTGGCTATCAGACTAAAAAGTATTTTATTCTGTCCCATAACTGTCATGAGGCCTGATGCCTAGAGGCTGTAACTGCTGATGGGTGTCTGCAAGATGCTGGACTACTGACTGTAAGACCCTGTGGTCCTGTTGTTTGAGGCCCCCTGGTGGGCAGTTTATGTAAATGTCTCTAGAGGAGACTCCTCAAATGTAGAAAGTGTGACTTCTCTTTTCACTCTTTAAACCCATTTATGCCGAATGTTGCATGGCGCAGCATTGAACCTACCGCCTGAAGCTGCATGACGCAACATTCAAGCTCATGAGATTTTTTTTACCTAAAAATATTGGTATGGAACAAGTTCTAGTGCAAGATGGGGGCCTTTGCTTCTAAATGCAATTAATTTCATGTTTTCGTGTGCTTCAGAGGCTGAGCCATTTTAGGTTTTTAATAGGCTGACGGTACCTTTTTCCAAAAGACAGCTTCAGCGTTTATTTTTGCAGGTGTTTTAGGCATGACTGGGTTAATTGAAGTTGTCATTTATTTGCTTTTCATTTTCTCCAGAGATACCTGTATGCCTGTGTACCTGTGAGATAGCCTACATGTATTTGAGGTTTTTATAGACAGACATTAGCCTGGTTCTTCATGGTAATAACCATCTGCGTGAGAACCAGGTTAGGCAGACACCGTAGGGCTGCACGAGAATGGAAAAAAGTCATAATCACGATTATTTTCGTCAAAATCGTAATCACGATTATTAATCACGATTATTGATTTTTTGCAGGTTTTTTTGAAAATTATAAGATGAAATATAATAAATGAATACATAAAATAAATGAATTGTAATAATTATGTAAAGGCAATAGCATGAAACACCAGCCTGTCAGTATGTTCTGGCTTCAAGGACGCTCTCAAAAGTAGGTCACTATTGCCACGATTAAATCACGATTAAAATTTCGACTTTGATTTCACTAATTTATCACGATTTTCGATTATTTTCGATTAATTGTGCAGCCCTAGCAGACAGTACCTTTTTCCAAAAATTCTGCTTAGCTCTTAAGAAGTGTTTTTTTCTGGAGTTTTTCAAAGTCGTGACTGAGTGTTTGTGTTGTGATCATGTTGTCCACCAGGACCTCCTGAAGTCCCTGGGCCACCTGGAGAGTGTGTTCAGCTCGGCGTACCCGCGTGGGGAAGGCCTGATGCCCGCCGTGAAGACTGGCACGGCGCCGCTCCACACCGCCGCCCTACAGGCCTGGGCACTGCTCATCACCCTCTGCCCAGCATCGCACCTCAACAGCCTCATCAACCAGTAAGTACTACAGCACACACACACACACACACACACACACACACACACACACACACACACACACACACACACAGCATCGCACCTCAACAGTCTCATCAACCAGTAAGCTACCTACAGTACGCCTGCACGCACACACACACACACACACACACACACACACACACACACACACACACACACACACACACACACACACACACACACACACACACACACACACACACAATGTCACTTGACCCGTAGATGGATCAGGAAGTGAACTCAACACCCTCTAATGCACTACACTGGGTGCTTAACTTTGTCAAATAAACACAAATCTAAGAAATAAATGAATAACGAAGCACTAATCAGATTTCTTTTTGTTCTTTTAATCGCCTCACAAATGTTTTGAATAATGGTGGTGAATAATCTGCATTTCCTGGTTGTTGCTTCTCCTCTGTAGCCACCTGCCTCGTCTCCAGATGTGTCTGGACTCCCCTGACGTCAACTTCAGGATAGCAGTGGGAGAGACCATCGCCCTCCTCTACGAACTGGCCAGGGATATTGACCGGGTATGTGACCACACACACACACACACACACACACACACACACACACACACACACACACCAAGGGCAGTCTTATATTTTTTCAGTGCCGTAAGGCAGTGTTTCCCAACCTTTTTGTCTTGTGAAAGCGAAAGAAAAGTGAAAGCCCATTGGGAAACTCCAACTCCCATTGTCATTGTGACACAGCACTCCACAGCACACAAGTGAACACTGCACACTGCACACAACGAAATTGCATTTATGCCTCACCCGTGCAAGGGGGCAGCCCTCAGTGGCGCCCCATGGGGAGCAGTGCGGTGGGACGGTACCATGCTCAGGGTACCTCAGTCATGGAGGAGGATGGGGGAGAGCACTGGTTGATTACTCCCCCCACCAACCTGGCGGGTCGGGAGTCGAACCGGCAACCTCTGGGATGCAAGTCTGACGCCCTAACCGCTCACCCATGACTGCCCACTATACTGCCACACTACTTGTGTACCCGCTAAGCATTTTCATTGTATCATGAGTACCCCCGAGTCAAGTTCTGTATCGCTTTCTCCATGTCAATGAAACTAAAGCCGGGCATACACTGTGCGATATTTTCAGTCGTGGGAATGAAGCTCCTGCTCACACTGCAGGAGGAAATTTCGCAATTTAAAAGTTCATATCTCACGACTCACGTCCTCACACTATATGGTCGGATGCGAGCAGAATGGTCCGACTGTGTGACACGACACACGCGTTTCCCGGGGCTGCAAAGGATTGAACATGCGCACCTGAGGTGGAGATGTCATTAATTCTGTCATTCTCGTCTTCGTGTATGTGGTCATGTGTAGGACTTTGAGTACGAGGACAGAGACTGCCTATATCATTTTAATATTGTGTGTATGTGTGTGTGCATGTCATCATGTCATATGTAGGACTTTGAGTACGAGGACAGTGACTGCCTATATCATTTTAATATTGTGTGTATGTGTGTGTGCATGTCATCATGTCATATGTAGGACTTTGAGTACGAGGACAGTGACTGCCTATGTGACGGCCTGAAGAGTTTAGCCACGGACGGGAACAAGCACAGAGCCAAGAACGACCGCAGGAAACAGAGATCCATATTCAGGGAGGTGTTGCAGTACATAGAGGTAAGACACACTTATCCTCTAGTGAGTGAGTGAGTGAGTGAGTGAGTGAGTGAGTGAGTGAGTGAGTGAGTGAGTGAGTGAGTGAGTGAGTGAGTGAGTGAGTTCTGTTTCTTCAAACCATTATTTTGACTTTCAATTTCATGTCATGAAGTACATAGAGGTAAAGAACGCTTAAGCTATGTGTACACCAAGACTGCGACCAATGCTAACTGAGTGACAGAAGTCATTATTTCTCTATGGAGGGTCGGCTACTAAAGTGACCAAAGCGAATTCCGTCAGGAGCGAAGCGAGCTAATATCATGGTAATAGCATGGCTAATGTTATGTTAATGAGCCATGACGCGGCTCCGCGAAAGCCAATTGGGATGTTCGTATGTCTGAATGCCCCGGGCTGTCAATCCAGAGCCATTATGTGATTAGCTAAATCAGGGGTGGGGAATCTGTGTCTCGAGGGCCGTTTGCGGCCTTTGAGGCTGTTTTATCCGGCCCCCGATATAATTTTAATGCTATGCAGCTTCACATGAAATATGGCATATTTTGTTAAGGAATCTTAGAAATTACATTTCCAATGCAATTAAGTTATATTCAGGGGACCTAGAGAAGGTGGGGACTGTTTTAAAGGTGTCTACCTTCAATATAAGCCTAGACTGCATGGGGAAGTCCTGATTTGTGTTCATAGTACGGCCCTTGGAGGACTTTTACGGCCCTTGTGGGAATTTGAAGTGGCCCCTCGCATGAAAAAGGTTCCCCACCCCTGAGCTAAATCAAACATCTCAATGTCACGTCCAGAGCGAAACTTCTTCAGCGGCCTAAGCTACTCCGGTAGCGTAGGTCATTTTTGGTGTACACGCGGCATTATCCTCTCTAGCTCTCTCATGACTTATTCACAAAAAACAGATATTTGGCTTTCAAGTGAAATGTCAGGATGGACTTTTAAAAAAAAGCTGTACACAAATCCTCATCACAGTCATAGTAGATGTTACTACTAATTCATATTCAACTAATTGACCGTTGATGGTATTTTACCTAAAGCCAAATATCCCCAATCTCTAGCTATATAATCTCTTGCAATGCAACACAATAGGTTAGTCTATTTGATCTAGTCCAACTCACCAATAGGCAGCTATGAATGAATGAATGAATGAGTTAATTAATTAATTAGTTAGTCCAATAGAAGGTTGTTATCAGGTGGCAATTAGAAGGCACTGGGGATTAGACACTGCACACAGACATGTGAATACATGGCACACAAAACTCAAAGCACTGCAAAACAACCCAAATTAAATGGCACAGCAAACATGAAAAAGAAAGCAAAAATGTCACACATGTGACATACCCTGTGTACATGTGTGTGTGTGTGTATGCAGAATGAAGACTTCTCTGAGGAGAAGATCCAGTCTCCAGCTATATAATCTCTAGCAATGCAATACAATAGGTTAGTCTGTTTCATCTATAATCTACTCTCTTGTTGATGGTACCCTTTGCATGTGTGTGTGTGTTTATGCAGAATGAAGACTTCTCCGAGGAGAAGATCCGTTTCGGTGTGGAGGCCTTGTATATCGACTGCTGGGTACGTCGGCGTATCTACGATGCCTTCAAGGAGATGCTGGAGTCGGGGGTGCGTCACCACCTGCAGTGGAACCCCCTCCTGAGGGACGTCTTCGGCCTGGGAGCGCCCCTCATCCTCGACCCCTCCTCCCTCAAAGCCACCAAGATCTCCCGCACAGAGCGGGTACGTGCCGCCATAGAGGATTCCAACTAGAGGGTTCATAAGCATGTTTTATGGCAATCGGTCTGTAGGGGTCGTAGTTTAGCTCTCTCCGCCCACTTTTGCAACTTCCCGTTCACTTATCATGGTACTTTTTCTAAAATTAATTTTAAATTTTGTAGCATACTTCACTACAGAAACATGCTTGATTTGGTATTAATCACAGACACTGAAAAGATTCCCGTTGTTTCAGAAATATTTTTCTTTGTAATTTACGTGGAAATTGAGTAAATGTCACCCATACATCTCTATGTATTTCTGGCGATTTCGAGCGATTTTCAACCCACCCGCCATTTTCTTCCGGCACGACCGATTCCCGGAAGTTAACATGGTTATGAACCCTCTAGTTGGAATCCTCTATGGTACCGCTCCAAACCACACGCATAGTTTGATCCTGTTTACACAGCATGTGAAGTCAAGTTATTTATATAGCTCATGTGATCACCATTAAGAAAATCCTGGTTTTGAAATATCCATTCTATGGAGCTAGAACTCTGTTTATGTGGAAACAAGAGGGCCAGAACGTATGCGTTTACAAAAGGTGTTTTTATTCTGTTTACACAGCAAGTCGAGTTCATAGATATAGCCCATGGGATTTACTAGTGTGACGGGTGTGTTTTAGAGATCTCTGGTTGGTTATGGATCTAGAACTCTGGTTACGTGTAAACTAGAGGGCCAGAATTTACATGTATGCGTTTACAAGAAGTGTCCATGTACATGTAAACAGGGCAGTCATGGGTAAGCGGTTAGGGCATCAGACTTTTAGCCCAAAGGTGGCAGGTTCAACTCCTGATCCGGCAGGTTGGTGGGGGGAGTAATTAACCAGTGCTCTCCCCCATCCTCCTCCATGGTACCCTGAGCATGGTCCTGCTGCAGTGCTCCCATGGGGCGCCATTGGGGGCTGCCCCCTTGCACGGATGAAGCATAAATGCAATTTCGTTGTGTGCGATGTGCAGTGAACACTTGTGTGCTGTGGAGTGCTGTGTCACAATGACAATGGGAGTTTCCCAGTTTGGGTTTTCACTTCACTTTCACTTTCACTTCACAAACAGGTTGTACTAAGCCGAGCGGTGTCCTAATTATTATCATCTTTGTAATTGCCTCTAGAGGTGCACCAAAATGAAAATTTGTGGCTGAAACCGAAACGGAATAATAATTAATCACTTGGCCGAGTATCAAAACCAAAACCGAATATTACAATTCAGTTAAAAGTTATCAAAAGTTTTTCACTATTTTTAAATATTGCTTAAATCTACGGCTTACAATAAATGTTTAGACATGTTTTTGAAAGAAAATAAATGTGTATTTGAAGTCTTCAAATGTTAGAGTAGAACTGAAATTAATGTAATTAATGACCATTTTCAATTCATTTTCTATTCGGCCACTCAATTGGCTTTCGGCCGAAAACCGAAAGTGTCTTTTTTTGCGTTTTCGGCCGAATATTTTCTGCGGCCGAATTTTCGGTGCACCTCTAATTGCCTCTTCTTTTTTTTCCAGCATCTCTTCAACTCTGCGGCCTTCAAAGCTCGGACTAAACTGCGCAACAAAGTGCGGGACAAGAGAGCGGACGTGATGTGAGACAGAAGCCACGGCCACCCAACTCTAAAGTGTGGGAGGGGCCACAAACACATGTAGCCCCTCCCCTGAAACCGAAGACAGGGGGTATTACCTCAATACCTAGTGTGCACACTTCCAAGTGTGCTCAGCCTAATTAGTCACACCCAGTGATTGGATACTCCATAGAGTTCACCAAAGAGTATCCAATCACTGTGCGTGACTAATTAGGCTGAACACACTTGGAAGTGTGCAGACTAGGTTTTGAGAAATACCCAGGGTGTTTCTCAAAGTCAAGTGTGCTAGCCTTGCTAGGACGGGTAATAAGGCCCATTTGCGCCTGGTGTATCCAATTATTAATTATTACACTTAGAGCTAGTTGAATTCCGCAAACAAGGGGCGGGGCTAGGACACTTCACTTGGAGAAACGCCCACAAACACCAACAGCAGCTGCCAAACACTTTTGCAAGGGACTTCACAAGCAATGCAAACGAGCGCGTGTGAGTGTGTGTGGGCTTGTATGAATGAATGAATGAATGAATGAATGAATGATGGGGATTGTGTGTGTGTGCGCGCATGTTCGAGTGTGGGTTTTATTTTTTATTTAACACCATGGAATGAAAACCATAAAAAAGAGCAAGGATCCTGAAAAAACAAAAACAAAAAAAGATAAAGAAGAGATGATCTCTGGAAACACATAGGAAAGCATTTCTGCTTTGAAGATGTCAAGAAAAGTATTTTAACTTCTAATTTATTTAAGTAAGTGGGAGAAGAGATACATTTTAACGTGAAATGAGGAGCTGTTTACACATCCGTAGGGATGGATCACAGCAGACAGACAACCTGTGTTGGCTTTTTTTCTATACTTGACCACAGGCCTAAACAACAGTACTGTTTCTCCTGTGTTGGATGTAAAGGATTTCAGATGCACACACACACACACTCACACACACACAGTATGAGTGGGAACCTTGTGTGCACGTGTGTGTGTGTGTGTGTGTGACTGGAATGTGCACACAGGTTTATGTATCGGACACAAAGAAGTGCTTAAGTTACTTAAGTGCACGTAACATTGTCACCAAAAGGAGATTACTGGTGCTCTGTGCCTACTAGTAGTCTCAAATCAATCATGAAACGCAAAGAAATAATAAAAAATGTCATGAACATGCAAGCTGAACGCGTGCTGTCTTCTATCTATCATGTCATGTCAGGGCCATCTCAATGAAAAATGGAGTTACATTTTGTGTTTTTATGAATATATTTTTGGGGTCTTTAATTCATAGGAACATGTAAGACGTCGACAGGAAGTGAGTGGGAGAGAGAGAGGTGGTGGAGGATGTGGAAATGACCTCGGGTTGGAATCGAGTGAAAGCTAAATTGGTCCTTTGCTTGAGGTTTTAGTGAGGTGCTTTTGTGGTTATTTAATCTGAGGGAGTCTGAGGGAGGCCCTCACTCACCAAGCAAGTCTGACCTGATGAAGAGCCAGTACAAAGAATAGTACTGATTTTCTACCAGTAGAGGGTGCAATTTGGTTTGTATGTTTGACGTGTTCTACTAGGCTTACAGTTACTTAACCATAGAACATTAGACTAGAGGTGACACAGCAATTCGCGACAGCACTGGGAAATGGCACATGGCGCACCCCATCTTCTGTAGGTAGTGTAGGCACCTTCAGTCAATGCAAGTCAATGGACTTTTTTCCTTGAATATTTACCACCACCATTAGTTTCTAAGTATTGTATGACTTGGAAATGTACCCTTTTCATACATGAATTACCAGTCATAGATGTATGGCTGTAAAACTCACTGTCGTCAGAATAGTAAAATATTACGTTGTTCATTTGTAAATATTCACCAGAAAGATACACATTGAGAATGGGCAGCATATATTTTGAAAGTAAACAAATAAAAATACCTGGCTCCTATTGCTCCCTCAAAAACATGCAGTTCCACCTAGATGGCCACAGTGGGCAAGTGATGACTGGGAAACCTGAATATGAGTCCATTGATCCGTCCAGAAATCCACGTCATCACTGACTGCGTGCACATTGTTGACTCAAACACACCAGAGAGGTTTTAAGAGCAATACGAGAGACTCCACTCTTCCGGGTGGTACGGCACTCTAGCTGCGCCAACGGAGGAGTGCAGACTCCATTCAGAATGAATGGGCTGAGCTCTCTCAACAGCGGCCCCTAGGTGAATTGCAGGCATGGGTAAAATAGGGAGTGGGGAGGCTGTATGTAAACTGTCTGTGAACACACACACACACACAAAAACAAACAGACAGTGCTCTCTAAAGCAGGGGTGTCAAACTAAAAAAAAAACAAAACCGTAAAGCAGAGGATTAGTGTTCAGTACTATCACGTTTTAAGTGTGTTGAATATGTAGAAAGCAATGCAATACTGATAATCCTATGCAAAATTTCCTTGACTTCATTCATTCATTGCCAACCGTCAATTAATTAAATATGGGACAGTTCATTTTGGCAGGCGGTCTGGGGGTTTTCCCCCAGAAAAAATTGTATTTCTTATATGTAATTTCCTGCATTTTCACGCATTCTAACATCCCGTTTCCAGTTTGAGCTTAATAGGAACCAATACAAATCCAATTATATTTATTATTTAATTACAACCAATACCAATACAATACGAATAAGAAGTATTAACATTTTATCTCTGTATATGAGGTCTATAATATATGAGCTTTATCAAATGCCTGTTACAGTACAACAGCATGAACAGCATTCACTATTTATAATAGAAGTGTGATGTGCACTTTACTACATACAGTTGAGGACGATATTATTAGCCCCCCTCCTGAAATTAGACATTTCTCTTGATTTCTCAGTAAGAATGACCATTATTAACCGTTTCTGTTATTCTGGAAACAAATACACTGATGGAGATAATGTTCAATGAGTTGAATTTGGATTTTTCTATTGTTACGATGAGTTTAAACAAAAAGGGCAAAAATGACAAGGACAAAATTATTAGCCCCCTGATCATTAATAGTCAATATGGCGGCATTTATGAACCAAAACTGACAACAGGCTCTGATAAGTTGCTACCTAGGTTGGCACATGCCCCACTATGGATTTTGGCCCATTTCTTCACTGCAAAGTGTTCTAGCTGGTCCAAATCGCATGGATGCTGAGCATAGACATTAACCACAGACTCTCAGTGGGATTGAGGACTGGACTATGAGCGGGTGATTCCAATATCATGGTTTTAGTGTCCTTGAAGAACCTCTGAACTAATCTAAATGTATGCTTTGGGTTACAATGTTGTTGGAAGACCCAGCAATCCAGATTCAGACCCAGACTCCCTGTGTCTGAGGCTGAACAACAGACTAAACTTGATGCCCCACCACTGTGTGTAACTGTAGAAACTGCTTGGCCTCATTAGACCAAAGAAGCATTGGACACCTGCCTAGGTGATTGTTATTGACCTGGCCTCACCTGGAGTTTTTCCCCCACCAAGAAAGACAGTTGTTAGGGCTTGTCATCATATTGGGCTTTGGGGCCATCATCACAGAAGAACTCCTTTACTAAAGGCAGTGCATATCAGAGTGTTATTGAGCTTTGCCTGTGAACATTTGAAAGTCAAAAATGAGTTTTGAACATCTCTGCTTTCATCTGATGATATTCAATTGCACCTGCTTTGATGCATGAATTCTGCTTCTGTCAGGTGAAGAAAGGGATAGGCCTTGAATCGTTATAAGATGGTTTCCACAATTAAACATGGTGGTGGATGCATCATTCTGTGGCAGCCTCAGCCACAGGAAACCTTGTTTGGGTGTACGGCACCATAAAAACTGAAAATTATGATAGAATGTGGAAAGTGACCTTGCAAAAATATGCTCATAGAGGGAGCTAAGATCTTCACTGGATCTTTCAATAAGATAATAACCCAAAACTTGCATCCAAAATAGTTCAAATGTTCCTCAAGGATACTAAAACCATGGTCATGGAGTGGTTCAGACCTCAATCCTTTAGATAGTATTTGAAGAGTGCTGAAAATGAATGTCCATCCTCAACATCCATGCCATTTGGACCAGCTTAACTATTTGCGATGAAAAAAATGGGCCAAAATCCCTGGTAGGACATGTGCCAACATAGTTAACAACTAATCAAAGTGCCTGGTGTCAATTTTTGTTCATAAATGGCACTGTATTGACTATTAATGATAAGGGGGCTAATAATTTTGTCCTTGCCATTTTTACACTTTTTTGTTTAAACTCATTGTGAAAATGGAAAAGTCCAAATTTAACTTATTGGATACTATCTCCATGGTGTATTTGTTTCCAGAATAACACACATTTATTAATGATGATCATTCTCAATGATCAATGAAGAGATATGTCTAATTTCAGGAGGAGGGCTAGTAATATCGTCCTCAACTGTATATACAGTGTAACAGAGGGACCATTGGGTTAATGTCATGCAGGCCGTAATTGCGCATTTCGGTTATTTCATTTAAAGAAAAAAAAAAATGTAAAAAATAAATTTAAAAAAAAGTTTTTTTTTCATTCGGGCCGGATGGAACCCTCTGGCGGGCCGGATGCGGCGTATGTTTGACACCCCTGCTCTAAAGAGAGAAGACCAGCCGCCCTGAAGCGCGTACGTCGATTAAAAATAGAGATTCCGAAAAGTACACTTGCTTATTTATTCAATTTATTAAATTATTCAATCCACTTTGAAAAGCACTGTGACCTCAGAGGCGGACTTTTCATTAGGCAAACCTAGGCAATTGCCCAGGGCCCCAACCCAATTTGCCTTCCATAGGGGCCCACAACTCACTTATGTGAGAATATACAAAGATACATGAGACAAAACGATAAAATAGCACCAAAAACACAGAACTTTATGCCTATATAATGACCTTTGAGGACCTTTTATATTTATATTTCGCCTGTAGGGCCCCAAAATGTCTCGATCCGTCCCTGGCAGTCCTCCTAGACCATCATCAGCATCCGGTTCATGATGTTGTCAAAGGAGTTTGGGTCTTGGTTGTTCCTCCACTCCTCCATCCTGCGTCTCCACTCCACCGTCTCCTGCAGGTCCCTCATCACTGTCCTCCATTTCTGGATGTTGGCACTCGGCCTCTCCTGCTCCTCATAGAACCACACGTCACGGGCCGGGTTCACGTCCAGCAGCCAGACTTTCCTGTTTTTTCATATGTGAGAGAGAGAGATTATTGTCAATGTCTGTCTTATTTATATGTTTTAGTTTAACTGCACATTGGAGACTCAATTTCAGCCTCCAAACTAACTGGTTTTTTTTTCGTTTGAGAGAGAGATTAGTTATGGTCATTGGCCATGTTTGCATGATGTTTGTTTTAATTCCGAATTAATAATTCCGAATTAAATAGTTCCATTGAGTTTACGTACAGTGCACTTTTATTTAATTCTGAATTGTGAGGCAGAATCTAGGGTTTTATTTCAGAATTGAATTGAGTTCATTCTGAATTAAACGTTGAATGTAAACGTTAGGCCTACGTACTGTATATGCTTTAGTGTAACTGCACATTGGAGACTGGTCAAACGCAATTTCAAACTTCTGTGCTAACTCTGTCAGATAGATTTTTGACAGTAAAGTCCACTTGACTGGACTGGACTTGACTTTCCTCTCCTTCCTCTGCTTCCTGGGTCTCTTGGGCAGAGCGCTCCACTCCTTGGTGGAATTCACTGCCTTGATGCGCAGCTGAATTCTGGAAAAGACCTCCTTGTACCTCTCCGCATCTTCCTGCATGACCTTTGAATGAAACAAAGGAAAAATAAATGAATGAATGACCTTTAAGCTATTGCCCCGAAGGGGATTTGTTTTACGTTTTGGGAGCCATTCAATAAACCAGGGATGTCAAACTCAGGCCCGGGGGCCAAATTTGGCCCGTGGAGTCATTTTATTTAGCACGCGAGATCATTTCAAGTGTGTATTACATTTGGCTCCCCTACACATTCATGTATTGTAATATGACTTGAACATGAAATGTTGAGCGTTACATGCTCTTACAAGTGCATCAGTGATGTCTTCCACTCATTTAGGCTGTGCAGGCACATTTGAACTACAATATCTGCTGGGATTGAGTATTTAAGACGTAAGCATTTGAATATTGTAAGCATGTGCGCACATGCATAATTTCAGTGTTTTTTGTATATTGAGTTCGGCCCGCGATTTCGTCCCAGATTTGGATTTGGGCCCACTGTGAATTTGAGTTTGACACCCCTGCGATAAACACTTGGACATACAGTAGAGACAATTAGGCAACATTATACGGTACAAAGACAAGACTAAAAACAAACAAAGCATATGGAGTAGATTAAGATTAAAAAAATCTGGCAGTGGGAATAATGACAAAATAAAAATAATTAAAATCTTATATACATTTACTATTTTAAAGTTAATCTGTCTGATCTTAACACATTTGAAAGTTGGATGCTTCTAGGCACAAAGGACGTTAACCCTCTATTTGTCTTGTTTTTTTTTTTTTTAAGGGGGGGGGGGGGTAAACTGTATCTAATTCCAGACGGGAGGGGGGAGTATTCAAAGACAAGTGGGTAGGATGGATCATCTAATAATTTGTTATCTGTAGATTTTATTTTATTATCTGTTGACCTGTTTGACCACAGAAAGAACAGCGCTGCTGTAAAGGGGAAGCTGTCTTTGTTGTCAATTATCAATTAATTAATCAATCAATAAATCAATGGACCTTTCGCAGCTCATGGCTGAAGCGGTCTCCTCGCCTGTGCCTCTGCATGCATTTCAGCTTCTCCTGCTCGTATGTTTCCAGCCACTTCTTCTCTTTGCTGTGCTTTTCACCACTGCACCCCACCAATTTCAACAGCTTGGCACGCCAGCCACCTTTCTCCTTCTCACTCTCACTCTCTTTCTCCTTTTCCTTCTCTTTCTCCTTTTCCTTCTCTTTCTTCAGAGTTGAGGACATGGTGAAATAACTCTTACATTTCTTACCTGTAAAGAATGAAAAAGAAGAAGGTAAAACTGACAGACACTGCCAGAGGCCAGTAGGCCTACAACACTCCTGTATGACAAAAAAACATGATTATTCTTTCAATAACAAACAAATGTAGGCTATAGGCTAAATATTAATACAATTAATATTTTAGAAATAACTATTTTTTTGTTTAATTAGGCATACTATTTAAAGGGAAAAAACATTGTTTTGTTGTGACCTTTTATGAAACAATTGGGATAATACAGGAGATTCTTGCCTTGTCAAGTCAGTGTTTCAGTTTACCAACAAATATACAATCTTGTATCCAAACTTCAAACGTTGTCATGGAGACTCTAAGAAACTATGGTAACCTATTGTTATGCATCACCCTACACCACACATGTTTTGTAAGCAAGTTTTTGCAGCTGATGGGCACGTGTCAAGCTAGTCTGGAAACAAAGTGCCAGATCAGCAGGATTCAAAACTAAAAAATAGGCCTACATTTAAATGTTTAATGTAGGCCTATTATTAGAAGACATGAAATTGCAATGGCTGACGACTCCCTGTTAAATCACCCCCTGTTTGGCCTTGACCGTTCTGAAGATGCAGACCAATGCATTTATGCTTTCTTTTTCACATTTGAAGTGTTTCTTTTTGTACATGACAGTACATGATATACTTTGTCATGTATGCAGAAATACAGAGCAGTGCACACATCAGGTTATAATAGGTGCTTGACATTAGGCTACTGCATATTGGGCACTCCTGTGAATTTTTACTCCTGGATGCAGTGCAACCAGTGCCCACCAGAGGTCAGAAGAGTATAAGGCATCTTGTAAGTGTAAGACCAGAGGCCTGTACTACAAGTTTTCAAAGTTTTTTATTAAAGTCTGGCCCTCCAACAATTACAGCTAGTCAAAACTTGACGATACTACGGCTTCATGTCAACAAATGATGCAGAGGTTTAAGCACTTCTCAGTGCTGTAGTGTAATAGTGCTGGATGATAAATGTGGGATTGAAACAGCGTAAGAAGGCACTTAGGCATTACATTTTGAAGGGAGGCCTTTAACTATTGCCATATAAAAAGGTCGAATTGCATTCTCTACTACAGGGGTCCCAAAACTAAGGCCCGGGGGCCGGATGTGGCCCGCCACACCCATTTGAACTGGCCCAAAGAAGCAATCCTCTCAGAAAAAAAATTATGATGAAGTATATTTTTTAAATATTTCATTTTGTTTATCAACAGGCCTTACAGTTTAATTTTCACTAACCTAGTGTGAATCACCAGAAGTTCATTGTCTTGATAGTTTCTCATGTCACTTTAATATAAACAGGGCTGTCATTTCTATTGTATCACTCATAAATTGTCAATCACCATATTTTTCTAACCTTTCCTTGCTATTATTATATGGTTATTAGGAATGAATAGGAATACCTGTGGTATTTCAATGTGAAGAAACCTGTGGTATTTCAATGTGAAGAAACCTGTGGTATTTCAATGTGAAGAAACATGTGAAGTACTCACTTCTTTTGAAAATCACTTATAATGATTAATTATTTTGTGCTAGAAAGTATGGCTATAACAGGCAGTGGCCTAGCATACAGCCCACATGATTGATCCCGGCCCCTGAACACAGTCAGGAACGATAATGTGGCCCCCAGAGAAAAAAGTTTGGGGACCCCTGCACTACTATGCTGTACCAATTTAGCTCCATCCTATAAGGACAGCCAGGTCATAAAATGGCCAGCTTGAGGTCAAGGCCTGTCACACTGTAAGCATACAGAAAGGAAAACATTACGAAACATGACAAAGAATACACCTACCATTTGAGCTGTTTGGATCAAGTCCAAGTCAGTAATTAAGACTCTTTTTTAAAGGCCAACTTCCGATAAAACAGTTTTACTCACTCCTTTTGAAGATCACACGGTCACCCCAAGTTAAACTCACTTGCAAGGCTCTCATAGCGGTGCGTCACCTCGCCTGGCTGTGTTTCCCGGTGTTTCCCAATTGACATAAATAATGCAGAGAAACGAGCGAATCACGAAAGCCTTTCTGCGTTTCATCACGTCGAAAGAAGGCGTTGCCCACAAAGGTTTATGTCGACCCATTTTTCTAAAAACATGTCGAGTAATTTTTTTCTGCTTGTTTTCAATACAAGCAACGTCTGGTGGCCCGAAATCTAGCTTAGCTTAGCTATCAGCTGGTTGCTACTCTCAGGTACACACACAGCACAAAGCCTCATCCATACAGCAAGCCCACTCTGGTTGCTCCGTGCCTGCAGCTCGCCTAGGGGTCGCTGTCGAAAGAGCACAGCCCTGAATGGAGCATGCACGCCTCCGTTGGCGCCCCTATAGTGCAGTACCACCCGGGGAATTGGCGACTCTGTTTCCCATTACATTCTCTCCAAGAACAGGAGGACTGAGCCAATCAGAGACGCATTTCCACGAGAGCAGGAAGAGTGAGCCAATCAGAGACGCAATTCCCACGAGAAACACGGAACACCCTCTCTTTTCTCCACAAGCCACCTTGCTGGCTTGAAAAAACGGCTTGAAACAAAGCAACCAGAACGTTTTTTAAAACAGGACCAACGCGTAACACATTCAATAACAATGGCTAACACAGCAATATTAATCAAATGACGTTGAGAGGCCATCTTTAATATAAAATCATCTAATTAGTTAATGTTATTCAGCAATCATTGAAAAATTGGTGGCAGGTAGCCTATTAGGTTAGCTACAGTAGATGTGCTCAAAGAATGAGGACAACATGTTGAAAGCAAGAGGGTTCAGGGAGCAAGAGACATTGGCCTTCCATTTATCAAACTTGCGTAGAAACCATTGCAGAAATGTGCTCAGATCTCGTCGTACGACGAAGCTCACGTGAGATTTACTAAACATGTGTACCTCTCCAATCCCATCGTAAGAGCGAGCGGCTGTCCAACTTGAGCAGCAGTTGTAGCGCAACAACTCATTATCATAAATATGTGACCTACATCATTACAAAATGTTTTTACGTTGGATTTTCCACCACGGAATCCAGACCTCAACCTCAGTGAGAATCTTTGAGATATGGCTGGAGAAGGCTTTACACAGCATTTAGACCCCACCATCATCAATACAAGAGCTTGATACGCACGTAGGCTGATATTTAGTATTCTTACTGTGATTTGAGGACACATCTGAGGATAGTTTGTGGTAGCCTACAGCAGTGGTTGTTAACCTGGGGTGCGGGCACCCGTTGGGGGTGCGCCAGAGATTCCAGGGGGTGCGCAGAATTTTGTTTGTGCAAATGTTTTGACCAAAATTCTGCTTGGGAACATTATAATTAGGCCATATCAAAACCAAGTTAAAACATATTTTGGTCCTCATTGAAAGTCATTGAGGTTTTGATTAATGTCTCACGGAAAAATCATAACTTAAATGATTTCTTTGTGCCTATGCACATTTAGAAGTTTGGGTTGGGGGTGCGCGGCTAGTCTTGGGCACCGGTAAGGGGGTGCGTTAAGAAAAAAAGGTTAAGAACCACTGGCCTACAGGATATTAAGTCAATCAGTGAGATGCATGTATGTTCTGTCTGACTGGTGGCAAGCAGCCTGACGTTTTTTAGCAGTGTTTCCCTAAGAGCTAGTCAGTAAGAAGCAGCCAAAATTCGGAGAATAGGTGAAATACAGTATATTGTTCTAAGTCAAGTCAAGGTTATTTGTACAGTATAGCGCATTTCATACACAGGTGCAACTCAATGTGTCTCACAAAAAACAAATGCAAAAAGAAAGGAAAATAAGAAAGAAAGAAAAATATTACAGTCAAAGAACATTTAAAACCTTGAGATAAAAACATATGGTAAAAAGTAAAATAAATATAAGAATGATATATAATTTAAGTCAGTGGAAAGCAACTGAGAACAGTTTTGTCTTGAGTCTAAATTTGAAGCTATCAATAGTGGGTCCATTTTTTACGTCATCTGGAAGCTGGTTCCTAAGCTTTGCAGCATAGAAGCTAAAATATGCCTCTCCACACTTTGTTTTGACTTTTGGAATCACCAGCAAATTGTTCTCCGTTGACCTTAGTGACCTGGTTGATGCATACAGCTGAAACATATCTAGTAGATAGGTGGGTCTCCTCCAGTCTGCGCTCTGAGCTGCGTCTGACCAGCGTGTTTGTGGACGAGTATCATGACAGACTCTTCCTGGGAGCCAAAGACACACTCTACTCTCTACGCCTGGATCACACACACACACACACACACACACACACACACACACACACACACACACACACACACACACACACACACACACAAACACACACACACACACACATACACANATGTCAAAGAGGTGATTACACACACACACACACACTCTACTCACTACGCCTGGATCACACTCACACACACACACACACACACACACACATACGGAGAAGTCAAAGAGGTGACTACACACACACACGTCAGGGAGGTGATTGAACACACACACAGTCACACACACACACAGACGCGCATACACACAAACACACACACACACACACACATGTGGAACCGAATGGCAATTCTATTGACAATGTAATATTGTGTTTGAGGCAGTCGATCAAAATCCCGGATTATTCTGAAATCCCCCTCGGATATTTTTAGGTCTAAAAAATAAGACATCATTGACAAAAAAGGACGTCTGGTCACCCTTAATGACAATTAGACCTACTATGTCACTGAAAAACACAGATACACACAGCAGAGTATATTCAAATTCAAGAACAGGGCACACACACACAAGAGTAGGGCGTTAGAGCATGCAGGACCACATGCACACAGACATGCACACACACCTTGACTAACATGATTGCTGTTTGTGTGCCTTATGCTGATTGTTGCTGGTAGACTGACGTGAGTGTTTGTTTGACTTAAGGGCTCTGCATACTTAACGTGCGTAATTTGGCGCGAGAACCATTGAAATGTGGCAGACCATTCATTGTGAAAAGCGCCATTTACAGGCGTTTGCTTGCATTTTCGGAAGAGTGCCCTCTGCTGTTCATGAGAGAAACTGCAGAAATCGCCGGCAGAATCAGATGCAGCGGTTGTACAGATCTAAAATAGCCAAACAGGGCTGCTGTAGGGCTACTGAACGTCTGACTTATGACTTATCACAATGAAACATAGATTATTGTTGTAGCCTACATCGCCAGATCATTCCAAGACCATGTGAGAGCATTGTTCTGGTTGCAGAATTTATAAATAGATCTCCAAACACAACATGCGTTAGGCTACTGAACAAAGTAAACAATTGTTTCACTGAACAAAATTTAAGGGAGAAGATAAAATAGCTCTCCAAGACATTATAATATATTATCCTCAAAATGATGCAGGGTCCATTAGCCTACAGTATCTGTAGCCTCTCTTAGCAACTCCTGCTTAATCTGCCTACCTGCATGGTCGCTGGTGGCGCACGGCAAGTTACAAAAAATGTTGGGTGCAAGACCTCGCGCCGCAGCAGCTTGCGGAGGGGCGTGTGGCGTCATTTTGAGCGCACGCCATCATCACAAGGGAGGTATGAATGAGGTTAGCGCCAGTTACGCTAAGTATGAATCCGCCTTTAGGGGTCTTACATACTAGGGCGGTAAAGCGTCGAGGAACGGCTGCGACTTTTACCGGTGTCTGTGAAAATCCATTGAAACATATCTGTCCTTACACACCAACCAGCGGTAGTCGGGCGTCAGCGGCGCGGGAGCCGACTCCGCGCCGCACTGCATTTGGAAAATACAACTCGAGCGTATTTTTCACGACGGTGACTGGCGGTGCCTCATTCAAATGAATGGCAAAGTAGCACGGTAGCTTTGGCTGTGGGGGGTTTTTGAACAGGACTGGCCGCGCACGCCGACGCTGTCAGTGTGAAAGGCAGAGAAAAACACACCGGCTGAAACTAATCAGAAAGAAAGGCCGTGTTCGTCCCGCTGCCGTTCCATTCGTGTTTGGCCTTAGGGGTCAAACATACCAAAGCCGAACTGAATGGTCGCGGGACGAATGACCGTCGACCGCCGTTTGGTGTGTAAGGACAGATATGTTTCAATGTATCTTCACCGACGCCGGTAATAAACGCGGCCGTTCCGCGACGCTTTACCACCCTAGTGTGTAAGACCCCTTAGTGTGAGCCTCAGCCATTGTGTTGAAGTGGCCCTATGAGTCTGTCACACACCTCACTAACACAAAGCCTGTGGTTGGCATGTTTGTGTATTTATTATACGGCAACTGGGTTTGACATCGCAATGAGCAAATGCACAAAAAATACTCACCCATTGTGTTAAGTGAAAGTCGACATTCCACAACTGGTGCCCTCGGACTGGCGCTGGATCATATGTATTGTTTAAGGCCATTTGGAGACTGAACCGTTATGCATCACTAACTTTGAATGTGAAATTGATGTGAACTTTTAATGTGAAATTAATGTGAATTTGTATGTGAAATTAAAGTTGACTTTTAATGTGAATTCATCTCCCCCCACACTCTTGTCCCCATTTTTCTCTTCTCTTCTATCTCTCCTTGTANTTTTATTCTATTTCCCTCTCTCCAACTCTCTCTCTCTCCCTCTCTCTCTCTCTCTCTCATCTCTCTCTCTCTCTCTTTACTCTCTGGTAAAGATTTGGAGGTTAGTCAACAACCTTTTGTGTGTTTTTATCGTCATGATGACCCCTCCCATCTTCTCTCTCTCTCTCTCAAAATTTACGTATGTACAGTATGTATGGTTTGTGCATTGATCTGATTGTGTGTGATGCTGTCTTGTGTGTGTGTGTGCACAGTCTGTGTCTGTCATTGCACACTGTGTGTGTGTGTGTGTGTGTGTGTGTGTGTGTGTGTGTGTGTGTGTGTGTCTGTGTCTGTGTCTGTGTCTGTGTCTGTGTGTCTGTGTGTGCGCGTGCGTGTGTGTGCGTGCGTTTGTGTGTGTGTCTGGTGGGGTGGGTGTGTGTGTGTGTTTGTGTGTTTTTTTCTCCTGCTACTGTGTCTCTGCTAATAGTCTGAGTGTTCACGAGTGTAGTGAGCTACTGTACTCTAATAGTCTGAGTGTTCACGAGTGTAGTGAGCTACTGTACTCTAATAGTCTGAGTGTCCACGAGTGTAGTGGGCTACTCTGCCGTGCAAAACAAGAACGCAGCAGCTCAAAATGGTCGTTTTTTTTTTTTATATCGGAAAGGGGCTTTAAACTACCTTGTTTGTCTTGTGTCAAAAAATGGTGGTCCAACACCGTCCCATTTTGAAAGTGCATAAATGACCAAAAAAAGTTACTGTGGTGTTGAATTAAAAATTACGTCGTGCAAAACAAAAGCGCAGTAAGTCAGTGAGTTACTGCTGCACTTTCCAATGGGAATGGTTTGGGAGTAGACAGTAATACTAGCCAAGAACGCAGTAACTCCTGCAGTAACTCCATTTTGTGGCAGTAATACCAGCCAAGAACGCAGTAACTCTGTTTTTTGTGGCAAAAAGACACAGAAATTTAGTTTTTTCTGGGTTTTTTGTGTGCATTTAATTTCTATCCTAAAAAAGCATTACCAGGAAGAGCCACTTTACCGACAACAAAGTTGTCGCACCATACAGGAAACTTTTTTCTCAGTTTGCAGTTTTCAGAGTTACTGCGTTCTTGTTTTGTAGGGCAGTACTGTACTCTAATAGTCTGAGTGTCCACAAATGTAGTGAGCTACTGTACTAAAAGTCTGAATGTTCACAGCACAATGTCTTCACTGCACACAATGAAATTGCATTTATGCCTCACCCGTGCAAGGGTGCAGCTCCCAATGGCGCCCGAAAGGAAGCAGTGTGGCGGGACGCTACCAACCTCAGGGTACCTCAGTCATGGAGGGGGAAGGGGAGAGGGATGAGCACTGGGGGAGAGCACTGGGTTATTACCCCCCCCCCCCCCCCCCCCCCCTCCAACCTGGCGGGTTGGGAGACAAACCATCAACCTTTGGGCTACAAGTCTGATGCCATAACCGCTTACTCATGACTGCCCTTAACATATTTTCTTCCATTAATAATAGCACATGGTAAGCTAACAGCCCTAATTTGCACAATTAACCAAAGAAACGACAACACAGTCTATCACAGCATGACATTGCTTTATTCTCACACAAAGACGTCAGGTCATGTGTCGACTTGTCATTGCTGCATAGCAGGGGTGTTGAAACTTTTTCATTCGAATTCAAATTTCAAAATTCACATTTTATTAAGTCCACCAAGGGCCATACTATGAACACAAACCAGGGTTTCCCACTTTAGGTCTATATTGACCAATCCTATTGGCCACATTTACAATAGACCCCACCTTTACTAAGTTCCCTGAAAATATAATTTACTGTAATTGTACCGCAAATGTAACTTCTAAGATTTCTTTACAAAACATGTCATATTCCATGTGAAAATGCACAACATTAAAATCATATCAGGGGCCGGATCAGATGGCCTCTTTGGCCGTAAACGGGCCTATGATCTCACAGCCCATTGGTCCCACAGCCCATTGGTCCCACATCACTAAGATTTTTAACATTATTTTTAGGCCTATTGGTTCTCTTAGTTTACTTGGAAATGTGGGAACATGGAGTTGTAGAGCATAGGGCCTATATTTGAATAATTTCACATGGGAATATGGAGCAGCAGGAATAAGCTGGGACCATTTGGGCTGTGGGACTAATGGGCTGTGGGACCAATAGGCTGTGGGAACATAGAGCTGACCCGCCATAACCGCTTACCCATGACTGCCCTTAACATATTTTCTTCCATTGATAATAGCACATGCTAAGCTAACAGCCCTAATTTGCACAATTAACCAAAGAAACGACAACACAGTCTATCACAGCATGACATTGCTTTATTCTCACACAAAGACGTCAGGTCATGTGTCGACTTGTCATTGCTGCATAGCAGGGGTGTTGAAACTTTTTCATTCGAATTCAAATTTCAAAATTCACATTTTATTAAGTCCACCAAGGGCCATACTATGAACACAAACCAGGGTTTCCCACTTTAGGTCTATATTGACCAATCCTATTGGCCACATTTACAATAGACCCCACCTTTACTAAGTTCCCTGAAAATATAATTTACTGTAATTGTACTGCAAATGTAATTTCTAAGATTTCTTTACAAAACATGTCCTATTTCATGTGAAATTGCATAACGTTAAAATCCTATCAGGGGCCAACGTAAACGTAAATGACCTTGAGACATACTCATGAACGGCGTGACGTTTTCCATGTGCGTTACGCCCATTTGTGGGGGAAAACAACCCATGCAAGTCAATTGGTGATGTTGGGGTTTAATAAACGAAAGATACGGACCTGTAGACTAGCGTTGTTCGCACGCAACATGCCGAAAACATGTTGAGTTGCCGGCTGTTCAAATAATATAGCCAATAGCCGTGGCTGAAGCATGGAATGTGTTCATTTAGGCTAGCCGGTGTAGCATGTAAGTCAATGAGACATTCGGTTTGTTTTCACCCATAAAGGGGCGCAACGCAAATTTAAGAGCAAAGTACCCGGATGGCCGTTCATGAGTATAGGCTGCGTTCGTGATGGTGCATTGCTGCTTTTGCTGTGTGGCGCGCATGCACACTTTGCCTAAATATTGTAACAGTTCTTAATTGGGTGCTGAATCCCACAAAAAAACATAAATGAATAAAGGAAGCGAAGGACAGCACTCTTCAGATTGAACGTTTCAGGCAGAGCCCTTCTTCATTACATTACATTACATTACATTACATTTCTCTTAGCTGACGCTTTCATTTTATTCAAAGCGACTTACAGTTATTATTTGTCAGGGTATTGGTTACAGTCCCTGGAGCAATGTGGGGTTAGGTGCCTTGCTCAAGGGCACTTCAGCCATGGATGGAGATGTAGGGAGAGGTCAGGGGGGATTCGAACCTGCAACCCCCAGATTGAAAGACCAACTCTTTAACCACTTGGCCACGGCTGTCCCGTCTTCAGGTGTGTAATCTCCATTATTGCCGCTTAAGAAACATTCGTAGGCGAATAAACTGAGGAAAAAATCTGAAGAGGGCTGTCCTTCGCTTCCTTCATTCAAAAGCAGCAATGCACCATCCCGAACGCGGCTATACGTAGGTTCCCCACCCCTGCTGGACTTATTTCGGTAACACTTTGTTTTAGGGATACATCTATTAGCACTAATACATACAACGTATACAAAGTAACTTGTAAGGCATGTACAAAGCAAAATCAAACATTTGTTAGGCATGTATTCGCAAATGTCTTGTTCATGCACAATAAGGGATTTATTACCAATTTAACCTTAGTAAGGACCTAGTAGGCCTTAGCTTAGTACATACCTTACAAGTTACTTTTGCAGGCATTAACATTGTATGTATTAGTGCTAATAGATGTGTCCCTAAAATAAAGTGTTACCCGTATTTCTTTTATTTCTTATTTTTTCATCTTTGTGATCCTGAGGATCCAGTCGGTGTAGGGGCAGATGCTGGTGAGCTTGATGGGCCCGGAGCAGGAGGCCTTGGTGCTCCCCTTCACCACACCGTACAACATGTCCTTGTAGACCATACCACCGCCCGCCGCTCCCTGTGTGTGTGTGTGTGTGTGTGTGTGTGTGTGCCAGCGTGTGTGTGCGTGTGCGTGTGTGTGTGTGTGTGTGTGTGTGTGTGTGTGTGTGTGTGTGTGTGTGTGTGTGTGTGTGTGTGTGTGTGTGTGAAAAAGAAAAAAAGTAGGAGATTTTCAGAGAGACAGACACGTAAAGCATACTGTAGGTGTGGTGGGCATTTCATATCAAATGAAAGACAATTTGCGAGTGAGAGTGTTTGTATGTGTGTGAATGTGAGTGCGTGCACGAGTGTGTGTGTGTGTGTGTGAGAGAGTGAGAGAGAGAGAGAGAGAGAGAGAGAGAGAGAGAGAGAGAGAGAGAGAGAGAGAGAGAGTATCACTAGGGGATATTATTCATATTCCAAGTTAGGTTAGGTTAGGTTTCTTTATTAGTCTCCATGAAGGAGAAATTTGCTTTGAAAGTTGTAATGTTGAGAAGCTTGAAACTTTAACATTTCATTTTGTTAGAAAAGGCCGGCGATATGTTTGCTGCAGGATATGCACGCGCTTTAACGTGTGTGTGTGTGTGTGTGTGTGTGTGTGTGTGTGTGTGTGTGTGTGTGTGTGTGTGTGTGTGTGCGTGCGAAATGTGAAGATGTGAAAAAAAACGTACGCTGCAGGTGTTGTCGGTCTCCGTGCCTGCACACACCATTTCTGTGGAGCTGAAGGACTTGTCCAGCTCGCCCTCCTTGTCCTTGTACTCGGAGAAGTCTGGACACTCAGCAACCGGCAGCTGTTTGCACGCCAGGGTGGGATTGGTGGTCAAGGCTGTGTGTGAAAGTGAANAAGTGAAAGCCCATTGGGAAACTCCAACTCCCATTGTCATTGTGACACAGCACTCCACAGCACACAAGTGAACACTGCACACTGCACACAATGAAATTGCATGTATGCCTCACCCGTGCAAGGGGGCAGCCCTCAGTGGCGCCCCATGGGGAGCAGTGCGGTGGGACGGTACCATGCTCAGGGTACCTCAGTCATGGAGGAGGATGGGGGAGAGCACTGGTTGATTACTCCCCCCACCAACCTGGCCGGTCGGGAGTCAAACCGGCAACCTCTGGGATGCAAGTCTGACGCCCTAACCGCTCACCCATGACTGCCCTGTGCGTGTTGGACATAAAGAAGGCATACATTATAGTTCAATGGCATACAGTCCTTAGTTGCCAGACTTCTTGGCACCTATCCATGTTGTGGTCAGTGGTGTAGTCTACTTTTTTGTGGTGGGTATACTGTATATTTGAGCATTTTTTGAAGTGGGTATACTGGGTATATTTGTCCTATTCTAAATCAAGGCTGTGCGTGCGTGTTGGACATAAAGAAGGCATACAGGCAGGGCTGAGCTGGGAGAGGAAATCAGGCCGGGCATTTTCAGCCAAGACTGGTCTTCCAGGCAGGGCTTGACTTTAACTTTTTTACCCACCGGCCACTGTGGCTAGTGGTTTTCCAGAGTCACTAGCCATTCAGGTATTCCACTAGCCACAGATTTGACATTGTTTTTTTTTTTCTTCATCTTGACAGTGTACATCTAACCTAAGAAGATGAGATGCTAAAGTAAGATGAGTGTATAGCTTTGTACATGGAAGTATGTCAAACAAATAGAAACTGAGTTACTGAGTTTTGTCTTGAACTTAAATACAAACAATTAATACACAAGGGGCAAACAACAGATTATACATGTAGGCTACTACAAGTATGATGCGTATGTCATACCAAGGAATAAACTGCCAGCCGAATTGGCTAGTGACATTGAAATTATTACTAGCCAAAGCCAAGTTTCATCAGCATTTGGCCGGTTTGCAGGTGCCAGTGTCAAGCCCTGCTGCCAGGCATTGAGAGAGAGACAATTTTCAAGTTACAAGCTATTAAGTTACAAGCTATTTTGACCACAACAGCCAAAATGAATATTTCAATATGACTGGGAAAAGTCTGCTGTACCAAGCGGCATCAGGATTGATACCACTACATTGAGAATAGGACCAGGCCAAAATCATCAACAGTCCACCGGGCAAATGCCCTGCATGCCTTATGGCCAATCCAGCCAGGCATGCAGTTCAAAGGCAAACAGTCCTTGCCAGACTTCTTGGCACCTATCCATGTTGTGGTCAGTGGTGTAGTCTACTTTTTTGTGGTGGGGATACTGTATATTTGAGCATTTTTTGAAGTGGGTATACTGGGTATATTTGTGCTATTCTAAATAATGGATCAATCAATTTTAAGTGGGTATACTGAAATTCTTGAAATTTGGAAGTGGGTATACTCCGTATACCTGTGTTCTACATAGACTACACCACTGGTTGTGGTAACAAAAGCTAATGACATGGTCTTCAATTAATCACTTGGCTTCAGAAGTCGCTCCTCATCAAAGCTATAACCATTCCAAATTAAGTTTTATGTACAAAAATAATTTTCTTGTACCGAAGAAAGATACATCATTTAATAGAACACAGAAAGGGCAGATTTTGACAAGACAAAAGTGTTGTCGCTTATAGAAATATTGTGAAAATGAGCTGACAAGTCTTCAAATGCACAGATCAGGTGTCATACTTAATCACTTAATCACTCTCACCTCTTCAATATATCAACATGGACCATAGGGGTATGTTTAGAGTCATTGTAATTAGGGAAAGCAACACAATGAAAAACAATAAAGGTCAATGAGCAATGGTAACATATTTGCCATTCGTAGAGAAATACATCAATATTATATTCATGATTTAATCAACGGTTAACGCCCTCAGACACCAGCAGCCCCACATAAGAACTGCTTTCAAATGACTTTCTTCTGGGAACAGCCAAATCTGTTGGAGGCCCTGCATGTGGGTGTGTGTAACTGGATTTACACTGTAACTTACACCAGTCATCCAAATGCAGGTGAAATTAGACTGGTTGGTAGATTTTGATAGCAAAATAATGATGGCAAATGAACTTCATCATTTATATCAGGGACTGGATGAAGTCAAACAAAATGCAAAATGGCAAGTTAATTTTAGCCCTGTCCATATAAAGTCAACTAGCCTACCTCTGGTACCATTGTCACCAACACCTTACTTGATATCTCTCTGTTTGTAATGGGGACCCTCAGTCTGACTCAAGGAGAGGTTTGGGGGGATTTTAAGTAGGCCAAATTCCCCTCGCTCTTGAAAGTGCAGCCATGGTTGAAAGTATTGGGACACATTACACTACTGTACACTACCACGACACCTGCAAAGGTGAGTATTACTGTAGGGTCGAGGAAGAGGTAGCAAGGGGGCAGCCGTGGGCTGGTATCCTGTGTTTTTCATAGATGCTGTGTTACTGCCACCTAAAGCAGTGGTTCCCAACCTATGGGTCGCTAAAGATCCACAGGGGGTCGCGCGGAGCCCTCTTGATTTTAAGGGGTTTCATTTTAAATATACAGGTATATACTATATAGCCCATGTTGAATAAATGCATTTAACTAATAAATGCATTGAAGCACCAAATAGTAAGTGCTACATTAATCATTTATTCTATATTTGACCAAAGACGAATTGAGGAATAAAATAAGTAAAATGAGTTTTCTCAGGAAAGTTTTCCCGGGCGATCGCGTGGTTGGGTCACAAAAGCTTACAATAGTAAAAATATGGGTCCCTGAAGTAAAAGGTTGGGAACCACTGACCTACAGGATAGTGTGTTGCCTTGTCATTCATTCCAATAAAAGAGAAAGTATAGTAGGGGAGAAGCTTCACTCCAATTGGTTCCCATTGTATCCCACAGTTCCACCTAGTTGCCACTAGTTGGTGAATGCGGGCAAGTGGAAAAGAATGGAATTGAAAATGGAGTCCATAGGGCTAAATGCTAAAAAAAAAAATCATACTGCAATTTCCAGTCAGAAATCAGAAATCTCATAAATAAAATGTTCCTTGTAAAATGGCTGGTGTTTTATAAGAGGCTGTATTGGCAATTTTTCCAGGTGTGTAGTTTTTCCAGCAGGGCAGAAGATTGACCTGAACTTACTAGCATTCTGCTAATGTGTATGGATTTGGCCTCATAAATTGAGCTGGCTGACCCAGTACATATCGATCTAGTGGCTCAAAAAAAAAAAAACCTCCAATGAGTTGTTATTAGTTCTAGCTTCAAACTGAATACTGTATTAAGATTTCAGGGCAGAAAATTATACAATGAGAAAAAAATATGATTGTAGGAAACTTCATTGACACCCAATCAGCACTGTAGTCTATTTTTTTGAAGTGTGTGTCATACCTGTCAACTTTGAGCTCCCAAAATCCGGGAAAATTCCCATATTTTAAGCCAAAATCCGGGAAATTTTCTAAAGGCCAAATTTTGACAGTCAACGGGATGACAGAGACAGATTGGACGGTGCGTTCTACTCTGCTTTTCACAACAGCGCGCGTGCAAAGACAGATCCTGTCTAAAATCCCTCAGCACACGTTTTAGGCTACAGCGTGGAGAAACAATGCAATGAAAACAAACAATGAAATGTGCGCAATGAGTTTCTTGTTGTTTTGTCGCACAAGTTGTGCAAAACTTCGTGCTGGTACAGGTTGTGATTAGGTTAATCGCATGATTCGCTGTTCCGAGGCTGTTAAATGCGTTGCAGGAACTGCCGGTTTCTGAGGAAAAGAGTGGGCGCACAAGCGCTACGGAGCTCAAGGTTGACAGCTCGTATTTTTAAGGTAGGCCTACTTCAATTCTTTGTGGTATCTGGCATACCGTCTTCTGGCAGGTAGAAGTAACGCACAGTGTTCCGTACAGCGCCACCTCGCAGAATGGCGTTTCCGCAATCAAAACAATGCCATTCGGTGTGATGGCAACCATCACACATATTGAATGGCTCATGTGAAAGAGGAGGTTGTCGTCTTCAAAATAAGACCACATCGACTTACAGTGGAGCATTGTGGTTAATGTATGGATTGATTATTTGTGCCAAGTGCCGGTTAGCCATGAGCTGCTAGCTTCCATCGGCCTGAACAAATAAGTAACAGTATTCCGTACATCTGATTTACCTTAAAATGCAGCATTAGCAATGGTTTTCATGCAATTATAATGTTGGTGTGTTTGTTTGTTGTCAAACTATCCCTTCAAAACAGAGTTTGAATGACTACAACACGGTAAAGATAACTTTGAAAGCAACATGCATGCTAGCCGGAAGTAGCTTGTTGCAACCTTGTTGCAACAAGCTACATTGCAGCCAAGAAAGGCACTTCCATACGCGGTTGCGATGTTATTTTTACCGTGTTATATTCACTTAAACTCTTCATGGAACGAATAACAATTAGTTTAGCACTTCACAAACACATACACATTAGATCGGTCATGAAAACCATTGGTAGTGCACCGTTTTAATGTAATGAAGTTGTACGGAGTACTGTTACTTATTTGGTCAGATGTGTTCGGAATACTGTTACCTATTTGATTTAATCAATCAACCCATACATTAACCACCGCAATTCTAGTTGGTCTTATTTTGAAGACGACAACCTCCTCTTTCAAATGAGCCATACAATAGGTGTGATGGTTGTCATCACACTGAAAAGTTTATTTTAATCGCGAAAACAGCATTCTGCGAGGAGGCGCCGTACGGAACACTGTGCGTTACTTCTAGCTTGATAAGCAAGACCCCTGTCTTCAAGAGGGGGTGTGGCTCGTCGGACAGGGCCGTGGGTAGCCTATAAATAGCCTACTGGACAGACAGTGTTTTTTGATAATGTGAAAAATCCGGGATATTTCCGGGAAAAAAATCAAATTGGGAAGAAATCGGGAAATAAGTCAAAATTAGGGAGTTTCCCGTGAAATTAGGGATGGTTGACAGGTATGGTGGGTATACTGTATATGTGAGCATTTTTTGAATTTATATATTTACTCTATTCAAAACAATGGATCAATCAATTTGAAGTGGGTATACTGAAATCCCTGAAATGTAGAAGTGGGTGGGTATACTCTGTATACCTGCGTTCTACATAGACTACACCACTGCACCCAATCATCTTTCACTTGCCCGCGATCACCAACCAGTGGCAGTATCCCTCTGTGACCACCAGCGAGTGAACTCCCTCTGCCAATTAGAGATAGGATTTATGGCTCTTTTTCGGGATCCGGATCTTAGTGGCTCGTTCCTTTCAAAGAGCCGTTCAAAAAACTGGCTCTTTTGGCTCTTTTTTAAATTATTTATTCAGTGTTAAGAATGTAATATTTTGACTCCTCCTCAAGGTAATTTTGTCCAAACAACAACTGATTATTCTCCTGCTTCTAAAGACTGTTTTGCCTCTCTTTGAGGCAAACAATTGTGTTTTTTCCCAAATTTAATTACTCTGGTCGAGGTCACGTGCTTAAAATGAATGAGAAATGAACGAAATAACGGTCGAGTGGCTCCCCCAGCTGTGATCCGGTTCCCATCGTTCACTTCAGGGAGCCGTTCAAAAGAACCGGCTCGTTCATGAACGACACACCTCTAATGGCAACCCGACAACTAGTGTTCATGCGTGGTCCAGGTAGACCAGGGTTTCCCAAACTGTGGTGCGTGCACCCCTGGGGGTGCGTGGCCTGCCATAAGGGGGTGCGCCAGCTGAATAGAGCAATTGTGGATAGCCTATGTGAGTTCTTATACAGCATCAATGAACATTAAGTAGTTTTTAATAGCATGGTGGATTGTATGCTGGAAGAAAGGGTTCATCTGAAGTGTAGTTTAACTCCTAGACTATTGGAAAAGAGGATTATTCAAAACAACTGTGCATAATGTGCAGTGAATGCGCAGTGAATCCATACTTGCGTGGCCATCAGCACACCAAAATATTCACTTACCACAATGAAATGTACAAGGGGGTGCGCAGGGGGAAAAGTTTGGGAAACGCTGAGGTAGACAAATGCTAAGGAACTCAAGGTTGCAATTTATTCCTTTTTTATATATATAAAAAAGAAGTAAAAAAGCATTTGTCTACCTGGACCAAGTTTGAGAGCCCCTACACTGTTGAGCACCAAGGGGGAAAGGCGAAGACCCAGAAGCACTCCAGTTACCTGCTTGTGTTTGATAGTGTTCATGCTATGAGGTATGATGGCTTACGTTTGATAGTGTTCATGCTATGAGATGTGATGGCTTACGTTTGATAGTGTTCATGCTATGAGATGTGATGGCTTACGTTTGATAGTGTTCATGCTATGGGATATGATGGCTTACGTTCTTGGGGTTCGACGGCCAGGCCTGCCTCCTTCCATCCCACCATCTGGACGGTTGATCCACCTGGTGGTTTCTGACACTTGTCCTTGGGAAAGCTGAGGTCCTTGACCGTTTTTAATTTCTTGCTCAACCAGGATCTATCCAGGTGCAGCAGAATGAGTTGCTGCTTAGATGTGTCCGTGTGGATGTGACGCTCTTTGATATCAAATTTTTCAAGCTTACTCAAGTCCCTGCCTTGACGTAGGAGAGCCTCTAGTTTCCTTCATTCAAAGAAAAAACAAAAAACAAAGTTGTGACATTTATATGAACAGATGCTGTAATATGATACATCCCTATTTTCACCAATTTAATGGTGTAACAGCATTCAGATATAGGCAAAGCCAGGCAAGGCAATTTATTTCTAAAGCGCATGTCATACATGGAAGCAATTCAATGTGCTTTACAAAGAGATACAAACCATGCAAAACAGAACAAGACGAAAAAAAAGAAAGAGGGAAGACAAAAAGTATAAAAGCATAAAACAATAGCAGCGCAAGGCATGCTGTCACAGAAGATAAAAACACATGACAAAGGCAGATACAAACAAGATAAAAAAGGCAGGAATAAAACAGGAAGATAAAAAGAATAACAGAGAAAAATAGGCTAGGTAAAACCCATGAAAATATCCAAAACAAGGCATCTGAAAACAGCTTTGTTTTGAGTTTGGTTTTAAAACATTGAACAGATGGGGCACTTTTAATGTCCTCAGGAAGCTGATTCCAGAGCCTTGAGGCGTAAAAACTAAAAGCCGCCTCACCACCCTTCGTTTAAATAGTAGGTGAAACTGTAAGACTGCAGATGCCTCTGATTTGAACACAATTAGTGGTACCTTAAAATCAATTTTATAGCTCACCGGGAGCCAATGCAGTGACCTTAAAGGAACTCGTCTTCGGACGCGCCCCCAGTCAGCAACGCGCGGAGCGCGCGGCCCAGCGTTAGCATTAGCTTGGCTCAGTTTTGCCGACAGACAGCATGAGGTGCCTTAAAGGGACACTGTGTGAGATTTTTAGTTGTTTATTTCCAGAATTCATGCTGCCCATTCACTAATGTTACCCTTTTCATGAATACTTACCACCACCATTAAATTCTAAGTATTGATTATGACCGGAAAAAAATCACTTTTTATACATGAAAAGGGGGATCTTCTCCATGGTCCGCCATTTTGAATTTCCAGAAATAGCCATTTTTAGCAGCAAAAATGACTGTATTCAGACCATACGAGAAAATATTAGTTTATTACTTCGTAAACTTTCATGAAAAGATCAAATTTGGCAATAGGCAGCCCAGTTTCAATGAGCAGCATAGTTGCAGTACCTTTTTTGACCATTTCCTGCACAGTGTCCCTTTAAGTTAGAAGTGACCAAATTGTTCCACGTGTTCCCTATTTAAACATCCCTGCACGACTAGTAAACCAATCCAAAAGTTGTTGCACAAAATGAAACGTGGCAATTTCCTACCTAGATAAAGAAATGGCACTGTAATGACAGGCGTAGTAACACATTCGGAGTACTTCGACTTCGATGCATTGATACCTTCACTCCTAGTCCTCTCGCACAAAGGGAGAGGGGGAGGGGGGAAGGTATCAATGCATCAAAGTCGAAGTACTCCAGTGTGCTACTTTGCCTGTCATTACAGTGCCATTTCTTTATCTAGGTAGGAAATCGCCACGTTTCATTTCGTGCAACAACTTTTGGGTCAGTTTACTAGTCTAATTTGGTCACTTCCAAGCTAATGCTAAGGATTTTGGGCCGCGCGCGCGTGTTGCTGACTGGGATGCATGTCCGAAGACGAGACAGGTTGGGAGGAGCTCATCTCAGGTCGGAGAAGAATTTTATTATTGCAACACGGTGGACTGTTCCTGCTATGATGTAATCAAATCTCTTAGTTCTTGTCAGGAGCCTTGCAGCTTCATTTTGGATATACATTTGGATACACTACAACAAAATATACAACTTATTATTTTAGCTAGTAATATTATTAATTTAATTCATGTTGTGATTTGTTAACTATTGCTAAACATCACTTTTGGCTGAAATGGGGGCAAATGCTGTCTTTGAAGAGGGACAGAGTGGCAGTGAGGCATCAGCTTGAACTGAAATAAATAAATGCATTTACTATTGCCTTCTAAAGGACCTTCGTTTTGTCACAATTCTGTACAATATATTCTACTAGATTTTAAATTGTTATTTTTCAAGGGGATGACCAAAAAATCAGGCGATACTCTGAATGAAAGGCAACAAACACTGTCTCGATAGGGTCCACTGTCTGTGGGCGTAAAAGCCCACTTGCAAATGGTCCCACTCCCCCAGTCACAAAGTCTCAAGGTGTGCAAAATAATTACATTCAGTACACTATACACGAGTTGGACAATGAAACTCAATTCAATTTAACACTTTTGTGTGGGAGGTTTCATGGTTAAATTGGACCCATCTGGCATATGGTTTAAACTAGGGCTGGGTAAAATAATCGACTTAATCGATAATCGATCAATTTCATTTAAAATTCTCATAATCGACTCACAGGGCACAAAATCGATTCTTTTGGTTCTTTTTCTTTTTGTTCTTTTTGTTTAATTTAGGTCTATGGAAAATACCCAGTAGGTATTAGTCAATTACGCCTAGGCCTACTTATTACAAATTAGCCATCTGTTAACACTGTCAAGCCACAGCCCTTTGACATTTTTATATAAAAATAGGCAACAGCATCTTTTGGGGGAATTCCTGGCACCAAGAAGGGAACGGATTGAATCGATTCGGAATGAATCGAATCGAATTGATTCAAAGCCCTAAGAATCGAAATAGCCAACTGAAAATAGTCCATTTGAGATCCTAGTAATCCATGCATGTAACTGCACTCATTAATTCACTCTAATACACCAAAGACGTTTTTGAGTATGTGTTCATAATTGCAGAGCCCCTTAATGCGTGCTGTTCCACCACTTGCCACCAACGCTGTAATGGTCATTGAAAAAAAAAGCTTTTTTTTAACCATGGTACAACTACACCACTATGGTAGTGCACAGGGCGTTTAGTAATACATCATGACATGGCTGGTCATTGCCATTCCTGGTAACAGTTAATTTTTAGCAAGGGCCGTGTCTTGCTTGGTGTCTTACTCGGTTAAGAAGCTTTTTCTTCAACAGAAACCCCCCTCACAGTAAAAAAAACATTGCTGTGTTAATTCAACACTTAGACATTCAATTTATATTATATTATATTATATTATATTATATTATATTATATTATATTATATTATATTATATTATATCATATTATATTTTAGTATATTTGGTCCCAGAGTAGGCTGCTCCCTAAGTGTTGAATTAATACTGCATTTCTTACTGTGCAGATGCACCGCCACTGAGCCCTGAACTGGAGATGTCTAGTAAAAGTGACTGTTGCTTACGGGTGATCGCACTCGGCGGCTGTCAGGACCCATTCCTCGCCGATCAGCGTTCCTCCGCAGCGGACCTGTTTGTCCCGTTTGTGCAAGCCCTTCACCCTCAGCTGGACATGGTGGTGTGCCTCAAGGTCACTACACGCAGGCCATGCACCAGCACCATCCTCCTGGCCCAGCACACAGCCTGTTCCAGAGAGGGAGGGAGGGAGGGAGAGAGGGAGGGAGGGGAGAGAGGGAGAGAGGAGAGAGGGGAGAGAGATGGAGAGAGAGAGGAGAGAGAGGGATGGAGGGAGAGAGAGAGGGATGGAGAGAGGGAGAGGGGGGTGGAGAGAGAGGGAAAGGGGGGTGGAGAGAGAGAGGGAGGGATGGGAGAGAGAGGGAGGGATGGGAGAGAGAGGGAGGGATGGGAGAGAGAGGGAGGGATGGGTGGAGGGGAGAGAGAGGGAGAGGGAGAGGGAAGAGGGGAGAGAGAGGGAGGGAGGTGGAGAGAGAGAGAGGGAGGGGAGAGAAGGAGGGGGACGGGGGGGAGAGAGGGGAGGGGAGAGAGGGGGAGGGAGGGGAAAGAGGGGAGAGAGGGGGGGAGAGGGAGAGAGGGGAGGGAGGGAGGGAGAGAGGGAGGGGAGAGAGGGGGAGGGGGGAGGGAGGGAGGGAGAGAGGGAGGGATGGGAGAGAGAGAGTGGGGAGGAGGGAGAGAGGGAGGGAGGGGAGGGGAGGGGAGAGAGGGGAGAGAGGAGGATGAGAGAGGGGAGAGAGGAGGATGAGAGAGGGAGGGGAGAGAGGGGAGAGGGAGAGAGAGAGGGAGGGGGAGAGAGGGAGGGAGAGAGAGGAGGGGAGAGGGAGGGAGAGAGAGGGAGGGGAGAGGGAGGTAGAGAGAGGAAGGGAGAGAGAGGTAGAGAGGGAAGGGAGAGCAGAGGGAGAGGGGAGGGGGAGGGAGGGGAGAGAGGGAGGGGAGAGAAGGGAGAGAGGGGAGAGAGGTAGGGAGGGAGGGGAGAGAGGGGAGGGAGGGGGAGGGGAGAGAGGGAAGGAGAGAGGGAGGGAGAGAGGGAGAGAGGGGAGGGAGGGAGGGAGGAGAGACAAGTGTTCATAGATTTGCAGAAAGAAGAATGGGTAACACTTTCTATGAAGCCCATATCTATAACGCATTATGAGCACATTTATAACAAATTGTAATGCGCATTATAATTATAGTGCCTTATGACTACACTCATGATGCTTCATGATGGAGTATATCGACAGTCATGAATAACTATAAATCTGGCTCATAATGCATTATAAATCTTAGAGTGTTTTGAGTGCTTGTGAATGGTTATAATATAACCTACAAGCAGTGAATGGGCTTATAATATATTATAACTGTCATAATACACTATGATTAATTATGATGCACATTATAAGTTGTTATAAATGTACTCATAATGCGCTATAGATATGGGCTTCATAGAAAGTGTTACCGAAGAATGTGTTACATTAGTATAAGGGAGAGATGCTGAGCGCTCTTCTTTGTTGGATAGTAGACTATACTCCCATATGCTGGTGCTCTTGAAGTTAAACGACTAAGTCCATTCTTCAAAACCTAGTGGCTGTTGGGCCTACTACTGAAAGAGTCGCCTGAAGTAGGCCCAACGGCCACTAAGTGTTACATTACTAGTTGAGCGTCAAATGAAAGCTCATTTGAATTAACTGTTTTCAATATTACTGGAGCGTTCAGCAGCAAGTGGCTAAACCAGATATGCTACTATGAGTATCTGGTCAGAAGTGCTCAAATAATTTGCATGCTGTCATCAGTTTCACAGTTTTACACGTCTTCGTGGTCCATCTAGAACAGTGGTTCTTAACCTTTTTTCCTAAAGCACCCCCTTACCTGTGCCGAAGACAGGCCGCGCACCCCCAACACAAACCTTTACATGTGTATGCAATAAAAAATGATAAATGAGTGATTAATTATAATGATTCTCTCTTGAGACATGAATCAATACCTGAATAACTTTAAATGGGGACCAAAACTTGTTTAATTTGGACGTAATTTGGCCTAACTATAATGTTTGCAAGTATAATTTTGGTCACAACCTCTATAAAAACAAAATTCTGTGGACCCCCTGGAATCTCTGGCGCACCCCAGGTTAAGAACCACTGATCTAGAATGATCACTGCCGCATACTAGACTGTTAAACCCTTGCATCATGTGCATTTATGTAGCACTGCGCACATGTATGGTGAATATTACCCCGTGTCCTAATGTTTTTATGGACAATGGGCATTTCATAAACTCATACAATAATTTTACAGACATTTACAGAAATTGATCTCATATACTGTACAGACATTAGCCTATTGGTCATTTGAAACGTATTTCAGTAAAGAATGAATCCCCCTATAGCTTTGCTTATGGGCGACACCAAGTACTTTTACCAAGTATCTGAGTACACAACAATTGGTTATATATGCAATAAAATATGTCAAGTTATAACCAAAGATGAGGGAGTTTTTTTCTCACCTGCAAAGACCAAAATGGAAAATGAGAGCAAGAGTAAGCCCCAAGCAGAAGATCTCTTCATGGATTCCATGTCCTCGCTTGCTTCCGAAGCAGATGACTGTCTTCAATGTTGGAACAGCGCACACTTAAGCACATCACACCCAATCAAGTTTGTACACCTCTGTTCATAACCATTCCCTTCATTTTTCCCCCCTATGAAAACCCCTCTTGGCTCTTATTGGCTTCATGATATCTCACGTGACCTGTGATTGGCTACTGAGACACTCTGTCTCTTCCCATTGGGTGAATCAACCCTTTTCAGTGCCCCCCCTGACCTGATGTCTCTTCCACTGGATACAGCAGAATGTCATCAGATGATGTCACATTTCCCGTCAAGTCCCTATGGCCAAGGCCGACTCCCTAACCAAAGACCAACCCCCTAGCCAAAATCCAACCCTACAATGACAGGCCAACCTCTACAACTGAAGAGCATCGTGATACTGTACTGTAAGCATTTGCATTCTTAAAACTCAAGATAAAAAGTGTGAACTAACCAACTGCCAATGCAGTATATAATGTCCAAATAGCAGTGTTACATCTGTATTAATGACTAAGAATGAACATGTTCAGGATAATGCCTTTGCAATGGCGTATTTAAAGGCCTTTGGCATATAGTGCAGCATGTCATTGGCATATGGTCCAGTGTGTTGTTGGGGAAAGCTTTATGTACAGGCATAACCCTCTACTAAACATGTTGTTTACTTGTGTCCAAGATCCAACATGTGAAATTAAAGGTACACTGTGCAGGAAATGGTCAAAAAAAGGTACTGCAACTATGCTGCTCATTGAAACTGGGCTGCCTATTGCCAAATTTGATCTTTACATGAAATTTTACTAACTAATAAACAAATATATTCTATTATAGTCCAAGTACAGTCATTGTTGCAGCTAAAAATGGCTATTTTTGGACATTCAAAATGGCGGACCATGGAGAAGATCACCCTTTTCATGTATGAAAAGTGCCATTTTTCCAGTCAAAATGAATACTTGGAATTTGATGGTGGTGGTAAATATTCATGAAAAGGGTAACGTTAGTGAATGGGTAGCATGAATTCTGGAAATGAACAACTAAAAATCTCACACAGTGTCCCTTTAAGCTGTGAGGGTGCTGCTAAGTGTATAACTCAGTTTTTCAAAAAGGAGGCCACACCTTGCATTTTGAAAAGCTGAATGGTCTGAATGTAGCCTATGTTATAACCTTACTGTCACCAAAATAGTAAAGGCCATGTCTTAATCTGTTACTTAAGGCTTTCGGTAATGTCATACCAATGTTGTTATGATGTAGTTGAATATTTTCAGCAACACAACACAACACACACACACATGCAGCAAGCCTCTATTCTCTTTGGCTGGGAGAATCTTCTTTGACACGTTGCTCAGCCCATTTGGGCCGCTCATGCTTTATCATGATTAAACATGTAAATTGTGGCCTGCGTTATCTCTTTACCGTAATATTTTTAATATTTTTAATATTTTTAAGATGTTTAGTGACTATGCCACTCTCATTTGTTAGGGTGAGAGAACCCAACCATCAAACACTTGATTTGACTTTCCCCGCAACAGGTTAGTGAATAACAAGAGATACAACTGTCATACAATTCAGAGTTCTTTTTATTTTCTTTCTTTTCGTAATGAATCTCTTCTTTCTTATCGTAATGAATCTCTGTACATAAAGTATGCCTCACGGGCTCAGTCAAATATGAAAATATAGAATATGAACCTTTACAGTACTTATAGGCACGTCATCTCAAGATACAAAATTGTGCAAATGTGCTAGTTATGCTAAAGTGCTAATTGCACGAGAGGTAGACCAAATAACAAATTGCACGGCAAACAAAGTTAGTAAATCAAATTGTACAAAAAAAACAAACCAAAATAACACACAAAATCCCCACACTGATAACAAAAGAAAACAAAACTGCCAAAAGGGCAAAATTGGTAATGGCCACACACACACACACACTTGTTAGACACACGCCTTTGGTCTCTCCCTACAGCAAGTATAGGTTCCAAAAGGAGTCTGGGATTTAAGATACGTCTCCCAGTAATACTTCAGTGTTCATACCCTAATCATATACACAAGCTCCGTCTTGGCGGTTACTAAGTAGAAACTTACACGAGCCCCTTCGTCTCGGATGTTAGAGTGAAAACCTACACAAGCCCCTTCGTCTTGGATGTTACTAAGTAGAAACGTACACGAGCCCCTTCGTCTCGGATGTTAGAGTGAAACTTACACAAGCCCCTACGTCTTGGATGTTAGAGTGAAACTTACACAAGCCCCTACGTCTTGGATGTTAGAGTGAAACTTACACAAGCCCCTACGTCTTGGATGTTAGAGTGAAACTTACACGAGCCCCTTCGTCTCGGACGTTACAAAGTGAAAAGGTTGCATAGGATAAATCACTTTCACAATAGGACAAAAAAAAAGAAAAAGGTTGGGAAAAGAACAGTAATGCCCCCCTTCTCTAGTGATACTGCATCAGTGTAGTCGAAGGCACCAACTCCTCCTCCAGATCAGGTCTGCCAAGCGCAAGTCGGGATATGGGTCACGCCGGGTTCCAGCTGGGTACCGTGCATCAAGGAAACTTTGGTTCTCTCGAAGCGGCACGCAAGTAGTCGACCACAAAGGGCACGAAGTGGAAGCACGCCACCAGTGATACTCGAGTTTGCCTAGCTCGGCATACAAGCTCCAGAATAGTAGCCGACTGCCAGCTGGGTTCACGCCAGTTGCGGATGGACAGGGCTTTCCTGTACGATGGCTCAACCACAAACGGAGGGACCGAGAGAGCCGCGGTGTACCCACGCTACACTCTGCAGCATCAAAAACATAGCGTCTTTGCTAGCTAGTTACCACCGCAATGATATATGCTACACACCGGAAGGAAGGGGGAGCGTCGTTACCCCGTCAAAATAAAGGTTCAGGATAACCACCGGTTACATACACCCCCACTTTAAAAGGTCACCGTCCCGGTGACACTCCGCACTCGCACACATCCCCGCACACACCCAACAAGCGCGCACGCACGCACACAGACACAGACACACACCCAACAAGCGCGCACGCACGCACACACACACACACACACACACAAGCGCGCGCATGCACATCGCATGCGCATCCAACGAGCGCAACCACACGCACACTAGAAGCCCCCCAGCACATTAACCATCAACAAAGTACACATGCACATAATCATACACAGACACTGCATAATGATCCAGGATGGAGTCACGCCAGGCTGGATGGACATGGACGTTCTTCTTGGACGGTTACTCTCCAGTCCACTAAATGACAGTCTGCGGTTGGAGGCCTGCCTCTGCGCACCCACAGAGGCCCGTTGCCCATCACGGTCTCTCACCGGGTGCCCCAGATGCTGGCTCTCCCACGTGAAGCTAGCCTCCTGCGACTCCGGTTGAGGTTGAGGTTGCTGGGAAATGCCCAGCCACCTTGACAGCACATCCAGCTGCCCTTGCTGATGCGCTGCCATCTCCCTCAACTCAGACAGTCCTTCCATGCTTCTCTCGCAGCTTGGCCGTCGGCTATGCCAGCACCCCTGCCGGTGATCGTCGGTGGGGCCCTCCGCTGGCTGGGGGTAATCACTGTTCTTTTCCCAACAAAACAAAACAAAACCAAATGCATACAAAACCCACCACTAACAATTGTAGACAGCTGTATCCACTTAGTTATCCTTTGCCGACTACTGCCAAATGTGGCCTGCGTTATCTCTTTACCGTAATATTTTTTTTTATATTTTTAAGATGTTTAGTGACTACGCCACTCTCATTTGTTAGGGTGAGAGAACCCAACCATCAAACACTTGATTTGACTTTCCCCGCAACAGGTTAGTGAATAACAAGAGATAGCCTACAACTGTCATACAATTCAGAGTTCTTTTTATTTTCTTTCTTTTCGTAATGAATCTCTTCTTTCTTATCGTAATGAATCTCTGTACATAAAGTATGCCTCACGGGCTCAGTCAAATATGAAAATATAGAATATGAACCTTTACAGTACTTACAGGCACGTCATCTCAAGATACAAAATTGTGCAAATGTGCTAGTTATGCAAAAGTGCTAATTGCACGAGAGGTAGACCAAATAACAAATTGCACGGCAAACAAAGTTAGTAAATCAAATTGTACAAAAAAAACAAACCAAAATAACACACAAAATCCCCACACTGATAACAAAAGAAAACAAAACTGCCAAAAGGGCAAAATTGGTAATGGCCACCACACACACACACACACACACACTTGTTAGACACACGTCTTTGGTCTCTCCCTACAGCAAGTATAGGTTCCAAAAGGAGTCTAGGATTTAAGATACGTCTCACAGTAATACTTCAGTGTTCATACCCTAATCATATACACAAGCTCCGTCTTGGCGGTTACTAAGTAGAAACTTACACGAGCCCCTTCGTCTCGGATGTTAGAGTGAAAACTTACACAAGCCCCTTCGTCTTGGATGTTACTAAGTAGAAACTTACACGAGCCCCTTCGTCTCGGATGTTAGAGTGAAACTTACACAAGCCCCTTCGTCTCGGATGTTAGAGTGAAACTTACACAAGCCCCTTCGTCTCGGATGTTAGAGTGAAACTTACACAAGCCTCTACGTCTTGGATGTTAGAGTGAAACTTACACAAGCCCCTACGTTAGGGTGCATCAGTTGCCCCCTATGAAAAGATATTGCCTTGGCCCTATAGTAAAAATGTTCTATACCCAGTAAAAACACACTGTGTAAAATATTTTGAAATTTGGATGAAGTCTACCGGGGCCACCAGCCCCATGAAAATACAAAATAATGGTGATAGTCAGAATCTTGGAATAGAAATGGACATTTTGCTGCATAAAGCTACCCAATAAAAAACATATCGTCTCAGCTCTGTGATAAAAATGTTCTATGCACAGTAAAATCACTCTGTGTAAAATATTTTGAAATTTGGATGAAGTCTACCGGGGCCACCAGCCCCATGAAAATAGAAAATAATGGTGATAGTCAAAATCTTGGATAGAAACAGGGCTGGACTGGCCATCTGGCATGGCGGGCATTTCCCGGTGAGCCCCGCACCCTCTTGGGCCCCCATGTTTTTATTTTTTACATTACTGAAAATAGGGGCCCATGAGGGTGCGGGGCCCACCGGTGAGTCAGTTCTCCGGCACTAATAATAATGAGGGGGCCCCCTTCAATCCAAAAGTGCCCGGGCCCTATTTATCGCCCAGTCCAGCCCTGAATAGAAATGGACATTTTGCTGCATATTGTCTCAGCTGTGTGATAAAAAAAAAATTCTATGCACAGTAAAATCACTCTGTGGAAAATGTGTTGAAATTTAGATTAATTCTACTGGGTCCACCAGGCCCATGAAAATACAAAACAATGGTGATAGTGATGGGCAACCTGGATTCCAAAGTCCAGTGCCACATATTCCAAATATAGCCAATATAATGAACCAGCTGACCCACTGCCAGTATCAAGCAAGAGATTGCGAAGTTGTATGACTTTTGTGTGCTTCACCTGTGGGCCTACAGGATTGTACAGGTAGCTGTTAATACCTGGTGGAGCATCTGTACTAAAGCTGTGAATGCTCCTTGGAATGACCTGTGTTTTTTTTAAGAAATCCCTGCAGTAGTTCAATAGAGTACATACAATACAACTGTATGTGATGTTGGAAAGAGTGGCTTCCCAAAACCTGTACTTAAGTGGCTTCTAGGTATGTCATGGGTATCACCAGGTCCAGAGTCCATTGCCAAGGGCCTCTCAGGTAAGTTATGGTACTCATCTGATGGAGTAAAGTGAAATACTACCACAGGCGATGAGATAAAGAAGTAATGGCACTCTTCAATACAGTTGTGTTGACTGCTTTGTAGCCTAGGCATTCCAAGGAACATTCACAGCTTTAGTACAGATGTTCCTCCATGAATTGTAGGCCCACAGGTGAAACACACAAATATAACAGTCCTGCAGCTTTGCAATCTCTTGCTTGATACTAGCAGTGGTCCAAGGCAGCAAGGAATTGATGTTGTGTTGCAAAAGAGCAAATTTGCCTAAATATAGCAGTTTGACCATCAGTCTGTCCTGAGACTGAAGTCTGTGTAAGTGGATCGACTGAATACACAACCTGCTTAGATATTCCTTCTGTTTGTGCTCCCAATACAGGTGATCTCACTAATTACCTCATCAACCTGGCTTAAGTGGTAATTAGGCTCATCTGGTTCATTATATTGGCTGGGGCAAATGTGTCACGCGGTTTGTCCACCTCTGTTTTAAGACAATGGCAAACCTAGATTCAAAAGCTACAATCCAGTGCCACAGATTTCAAATTACCTGGTTTTACCTGTCCAATTGCCCTAACTGGAAAGGTAAAACTAGGTATGTCATTTGGAATATGTGGCACTGGACTTCAGCTTTGGAATCCAGGTTGCCCATCACCATCACCATTATTTTGTATTTTCATGGGCCTGGTGGACCCGGTAGAATTCATCTAAATTTCAACATATTTTACACAGAGTGATTTTACTGTGCATAGAACATTTTTATCACAGAGCTGAGACAATATGTTTTTTATTGGGTAGCTTTATGCAGCAAAATGTCCATTTCTATTCCAAGATTCTGACTATCACCATTATTTTGTATTTTCATGGGGCTGGTGGCCCCGGTAGACTTCATCCAAATTTCAAAATATTTTACACAGTGTGTTTCTACTGGGTGTAGAACATTTTTACTATAAGGCCAAGGCAATATCTTTTCATAGGGGGCATCTGATGCACCCTACCCTTCGTCTTGGATGTTAGAGTGAAAACTTACACGAGCCCCTTCGTCTCGGACATTACAAAGTGAAAAGGTTGCATAGGATAAATCACTTTCACAATAGGACAAAAAAAAAGAAAAAAGGTTGGGGAAAGAACAGTGATGCCCCTGTCGTGCCAAAAAGTGAGTGCCTGCCAAAACACGAGTGTCCTCATTGAAACCAATGACATTTTTTGAGAGAAAATTATACCATTTCTTGCAGAATGAATTACATAATTTATGAACTAAAAATATGCTTATGAAACATTACTCGTCCTGCACTTAATATGAGCTATTTGAATGCAACTGTAACATTTGTTATGACAATTCTTCGATTCTTTCATGGAAATAATACTGAAATTGTAACCAGTTCTTTGTAATACTTCCAGAAGGAATGTAGTAGGCTTTCCATCTCAAATTGGGTCAGATTTATCTGCAAAAATGGGTAAAAACTATCTGAAAAATTGGTCATCGGTTTCCATTGGTTTCAATGAGGGCACTCGTGTTCTGGCAGGCACTCGCTTTTCGGCACGACACCCCCCTTCTCTAGTGATACTGCATCAGTGTAGTCGAAGGCACCAACTCCTCCTCCAGATCAGGTCTGCCAAGCGCAAGTCGGGATATGGGTCACGCCGGGTTCCAGCTGGGTACCGTGCATCAAGGAAACTTTGGTTCTCTCGAAGCGGCACGCAAGTAGTCGACCACAAAGGGCACGAAGTGGAAGCACGCCACCAGTGATACTCGAGTTTGCCTAGCTCGGCATACAAGCTCCAGAATAGTAGCCGACTGCCAGCTGGGTTCACGCCAGTTGCGGATGGACAGGGCTTTCCTGTACGATGGCTCAACCACAAACGGAGGGACCGAGAGAGCCGCGGTGTACCCACGCTACACTCTGCAGCATCAAAAACATAGCGTCTCTGCTAGCTAGTTACCGCCGCAAGCGAGTTTGCGAAAAACAGGACGATATTGCGCCCAAACGCGTTTGGCGTCTCCGATTGGCTACAACGGCTCCCTTGTTCCTCCCCTCTGATGGCTTTCATTTAAAAGCAAGAATGTCAACTCTCGCTCAAAGCAGGCTTGCAGAACATTCGTATAGGACTACAAATAATTTGGCCGATCTCTTGAAACAGACACTAAAAGTAGGGTAACAAACAAAAAGTACCCAAACCATTTACGATGCAGTAGGCCTACACAAATGCCGTGTCGTATTTCATTTTAGCGTGGTTTGGCTCTTGAAACAGATGTGCCAAGTCCAACAAACGTAGCCTACCCAACGATGCAGTGAGCTCCAGTATTTTATTTCATTTTTATTTACATAGCCTAATAAATTAAAGCGTCAGCTAAATGCAATGTAATGTAGCCTAATCCTAACAGCATAAACTCCTGTGTTTATACAAATGCTGTAGGCTATCATGTCATTTTATTATGGTTTGACTCATCTCTTGAAACAGATGACACTAAAAAGCATGAACAAAAGCAGGCCTAGCCAACGATGCAATACAAATGACGTTTCTTACAATTTCATTTTAATCACATTATCCAGGTGATCTAGTAAGTTGTTCACCGAGTCCATGGCACATGTGGTAGCAAATGTAGGATTTACCTTCTATTTATTATGTCGGTAAATCCATCTGGTGGTCATATTAGGAACTGCATTCTGCATATCAATTCATCCCCACTTCTGTAGATCGAACATTAACACATGGATACTTTGATAAGGTCTGTAATGAAACACTGAAATTGCGGTGATAGTTTTCTGTTGTCTAAGTACCTCAGTTTTAACCAACTTTGCCTGTGACCTGACAAAAAATAGGTGGTGTCATGATGACAGACAAGGCATATTGGATTGTAGAAAATGTATTAAATAGGCTATTTGGAACAAGGTATAGGCCTAAATCAGATTTCAAGGAGTGAAACTGCTACAGTGGCAAATCAACACAATGATGAAAGACAGGGCATATTGGATTCGATTTAAACAAACTACATTTTATGATTTTACATTTTCCTTGGTTTGTATGTTTTTAAAATGACCACATTTTGTGATTTTACATTCTCCTTGTTTTGCATGTTTTTAAACAGACCACATTTTGTGATTTTACATTTTCGTTGGTTTGCATGTTTATAAACTGACTGCATTTTGTGATTTTACATTTTCGTTGTTTTGCATACTTATTCATTTTTGGTGTGGTTTGCTGTCACACTGGGTCATGTTGCTGTGCATCATGTTGCATTGTTTATCATGGTTTGTTTTGCTGTGCTGCTTGATTTTACATTTGCATGCTTAGATTTGATCTGCGTGATTTGAGTGTGCTGTCCTCATTATGCTCTCTGCCTGCTTGCCTCCCGGTGTCTATTTGGCACTGCAGCATTTTCACTCCTTGAAATCTGATGTATACCTTGTTCCAAATACTATTTAATACATTTTCTACAATGCAATATGCCTTGTCTTTCATCATTGTGTTGATTTGCCACTCTAGCAGTTTCACTCCTTGAATTCTTATGTATGGGTAGATGACGTGACGTGAACATTTTGCTGTCGCAGGCTCTTAAAATTAAGTAAATTCATGCTTTCGAAATTGTCAATGTTTTAAATGATCAAACTAGTGTCCATGTTGTGAAAAAGTAATGTGTAATAAAACCAGAGTTTAAATAAGTATACTTAATTTTGAGTCAAATGCCACATTTGTCCTATGGTGTGACTGTTGCAAGCCTGGTTTTCCATGTTATAACATTTTTAAATAAATAATCAAAGCTCAGTCATTTCTCTAAACAATCCTGGCATGTTTTTCAAGGTGTCTATTTTGGCAAGTGGCAATGTTTAATTTTTTCCCCGTTTTTCTGAGACCATATGGACTTATGAAACTTTGTCACAGAAAACAATATCCTGTGGTGTGACATCATATTTTTGGGTAATTCTGTGGATAATTAGGCCTATCTATTGTTGAAGCTCCAGCTGTTCTTAAATTGTGACTTCAGACCCTTAAGAAGCCAATAGCAAGGGTGGATTTTAGTTTTTTCTCTCAGAGTTCTTCAATCAATCAATTACGTTTTGCTACCACAAGATGTATTTTGTAGTCCTTTGGTGTGACAGCCATAAAATACATTTTGACAATACTATATATTTTTATATGTTTTTCTTATGTTTATGTATGCAAATGCATCTTACTAAAGGTGAAATTGTATTTCATTTGGCAACGATATGGCTTTAAATTAACTCAAAAGCTCAAAAGTCCTATGGTCCTACATTACATTGCATTTAGCTGACGCTTTAATTTATTAGGCTATGTAAATAAAAATGAAATCAAATACTGGAGCTCACTGCATCGTTAGGTAGGCTACGTTTGTTTGACTTGGCACATCTGTTTCAAGAGATAGTCTATGCCAAACCACGCTAAAATGAAATACGACACGGCATTTGTGTAGGCCTACTGCATCGTAAATGGTTTGGGTAGCCTACGTTTTGTTTGTTACCCTACTTTTAGTGTCTGTTTCAAGAGATCGGCCAAATTATTTTTACATGAATGTTCTGCAAGCCTGCTTTGCGCGAGAGTTGACATTCTTGCTGTCAAATGAAAGCCATCAGAGGGGAGGAACAAGGGAGCCAATCGGAGAGACGCCAAACGCGGTTGGGCGCAATATCGTCCTGTGTTTCGCAAACTCGCCCACCGCAATGATATATGCTACACACCGGAAGGAAGGGGGAGCGTCGTTACCCAGTCAAAATAAAGGTTCAGGATAACCACCGGTTACAAAATGACAACCAAAGTGGCGTGTGCAGGTTCAGGTGGCATTTGTTGCAACATTTCAAGTTGCCGCACAAATTCAGACCATCTCGCGGCCCTCATATGGGAAAAGGTGGTATAAGATAAGAATCCTTTATTGTCTCTACAAGAGAGATATTTTGCTTGGGCATGAGCGTGTGATATATACCAAAAAGAAAAACAGTACAGTACAGTACACTGTATTCCCCAACAGTACTATGAACTAGAAACGTTTACGCTGTAGTACTCAATATTGCAAAAATGTCCAGATGACATACACATTTTAGGTGTTCTCAACAGGTTTTCAGGTACAAATAAATTAACTCTGGTTGGCATTGTGTTTTTAAGTACAACTGACATCCTAACACAATGTCTTTGAGTTTGTAAATTGGAACTCTATCTGGCATATAAGTGGTTAAGTAGGGTTATGGTTAGGGTTAGGTTTAGGTTTAGGTTTAGGTTTAGGGCAGTGTTTCCCAACCACTGTGCCGCGGCACACTAGTGTGCCGTGAGAGATCGTCAGATGTGCCGTGGAAAAGTCTTGTTTTCAAAAAAAGAAAAAAAAAGAATTCATTATTATCAGCAAATAATGCCTATATGTCATTATGTAGTGTCTGCTGTTGACTGGCATCCTAATCATGTAAGTTAATAATTCCTTATCACTAGGTGGCAGCAGGTAGCCAATTGCATTGTAGTAGGCCTAGCTGTCAAAGAAGGCAAATGCCGTGCCGTGAGCTCGAGTCAATACAAAGAGAGTTGCATTTCATTTGGACAAAAATACTGAATCAAACCAAGATATCGCAAAACACGCCCACTCAATGCAAAAGCGTGTGCTCAAGTTGGGTCTCCTAAGGGGGCGTTGTCCCCTACTTCTTCTTCTCTTTTGGAGGTGTTTGCGCAAGACGTGCGCTACCGCCATCTACAGCGCTAAGGGGACTTCATTGATTCTCAACCTCAGGACTCCGAAGGTCTCCTGACCGAAGGTCTCCTAAGGGGGCGTTCACCCGACATAAAGTGGATACCGGAAAAGAAACAAAATGACGCTTCTTCTTACATCCACTTTCTTTGATTTGGATTTAGGACTACCGGTACTTGTGCGTGGGATGCAACGGCACCGATTCCATTGTGCTTGGTATGTAAACGAAACACCCTTCACAAAACAAGAGTGCAGACTATTTCGTTGGCCTGCGTAAGCAAACAGAGAACCAAGCAACATTTATGAGGGAAAAAGATAAATGAGAGAACCTTAAAGCTAGCTACCACGTAGCTGAACTTGTAGCTAAATCAAAAAGGTCACAAAGTGGCAGAGACGCTAATATTACCTGCCGGCAAAGCCATTGTAAATGAGATGCTTGGACCTTAAGCGGTTAAAGAAATAGCCAAAGTCCCACTCTCAAATAACACAATTTCCAGACATTGATGACATGTCTGCTGACATCGAAAGTGTGGTTTTGGAAAAGATCCGTATCCGTGAGAAATTTGCGTTGCAACTTGACGAGGCTGATATTAGTGGACATGCGCAGCTCCTGGCCAATGTGCGTTTTGCGGATGGAGACGCAATTAGAGAAAGCGTTCTATTTTGCAAGGCTTTGAACAGAGATTGATATTAAACATGTGTAGCCAGGGAACCTATTGCTGCTTTCACTTTCTTTAATCCTTTTGCCTTGCACTTAATCTTTCCTTTGCTTTCCCTGTATTCTTTCCTGAAACTCATTGGGGGCGTAGGCACTGTCAGGGTAGTTTTTTGGACAGGCGCGTTATGGGCAGAGTTGGGGTCCTTAGACTGGGCATTGATATAGCCACCTGGGGTCCTGAGACCGGTAATGGTCCATAGCCGCTAGGCTAGCACGCTGGTGAAGCTGGGTTGGCGTGCTGTTTGTGTGTCGGGTTGGCAGCGATAAGGTAGGCTGATGTAAATACTCTTCTTTGTAGCTTTCTGTTCAAATAGCGGGTTTGTGCAAAGTAGTAAAATGACTGTCTTGGTCCTTCTAGCTGGGGAGTTAGTGGTCAGAACCCTCCAGGCAGGAGCTGCGAGTTAGCAGATGGCTGTTCGGGGTCTGAGTTTCTCTCGCAAGGTATGCAAACTCTTTGATCTCTGTGTGTCGTTCCGAGTGGACATGTTAATTGAAAGTACTAAATAGAGTTTATGGGTTCCTCTAGTACCGGGGGTGAGTTGGTGGAGCGCTCGTAGCCTTCCACACCGGGGAGAGAATCCAGGGGTACTGCACCCGAAGTAAAAAGGTATCAAGCCTTGTCCAACGATTTTAGCATATGCATGTTTATATTGGTTTGTTTGTAATGTGCGGTTCTTTGTGTCGCTTATCAGCGGTTCACCCGAGACGTCTGCTGCCCGGGGTCGATGCACTTTAACTGCGGTGCTAGCCTGCAAGGCCGCAAGAGGTATGTTTTAATCGAGTGGCGTATAAACAGTAGGGAATTGTGCATTATTTGTCTCATGGGATTTGGGTATGGGGTTAGCAGTGACCTTGTCGATACCATGGACTTATGGTTGAGTGAATGTTTATATGTGTGTTTTGTTTGTGTTCATGTCTGTCATTCTAGGATCATTCAACAGTCAGTTGCTGTTCTCTAGAGAGTGAATGAATGAGTGAGTGAATGCTTGAGTATGCAGGTGCTGCTATAGGACAAGTTATTTTGGTTCTATTTGATTTGTACTCCTCTAGCCTGCGGCCAGGATCTAAGCCAGTGTGGCACAGTGCGAAGTGTGACCGCTGGCTAGAGGTTTATTTTCTTTTTTTTTGTTTGTCTTGTTTGTATTACCCGACCCTCTTGTCCCATTACCAAGGGTGGCCAGCTGGTCGGGTCTACTGGTTAGGTAGGCTGCAGAAACTAAGGTTCCCTTTTCTCCTAGCACACAAGTGTGTTGAAGTTTGATCAAGCACCTACGGGTGAGTGTGCAGTGCTGTGAAGTGTGCTCTATTCAAGTGCCCAAGCAGGCAGGTTGCTGTGCAAGTGTGATTTATCCAATACACCTAGCGGTGAGAGTGCTGTGTATTTTGCAACTACCAGATATTGTATTTATTTTTGCACGTGTGATGAACAATGTTTACTGTTGTCTATTTATAGTGGCCTGACTGGTGTGGCCGACCATTCCTTGTGTGTCTATGGACTTTTATTGATTGATAAAGCAACACAAAAGAAATTAATAAACAACTATTTTTATACTTTTTGCAATCACTTGTGCATTGGTATTTATTTAAGGAGTTCCCCTTACTCTTTATTGTCGGGTGTACTAGCATAAGGGGTGGCGTAGTCTTTTGCCCACTAGGGGGCGCTACAATTTGGCGTAGAATTCGGCAGGACGAGTCTTTTGAAGTGTTGCTTTGTTAATTTAAGTTTGGCAGCACCTGTGTGTGTGTGTGTGTGTGTAAGAGTGTGTGGAGAGAACAGCAACTGGCAAGATGGACAACGCTGAAGAATCTGGGCCGGAACTACAACGGCTGCGACAGCGTGTGGAGCAGCTGCAGACAGAAAATCAGAGACTGTCTGGTAGGGACTCTGGGAACGATGGTGGGGCTAGCGCTCAACCTGTTCGCCGTGAGCAGGCCCTTTACCTGCCCAGAGAACGCAGGTGCCCAAAATTCTCTGGCTCCACAACGACGGGGTCCCTGACCGTTGAAGAGTGGGTTGAGGAGGCCCAGAGGTGTATTTCCTCAAGGTTTATGTCTGAAAGTGAAAAAGCGTTGTTCTTGTATGATCATTTAGAGGGGGAGGCCAGAAATGAAATCAAGTATCGACCTCCAACTGTTCGTGAAGATCCTCATGCTGTGATTAAGGTGTTAAAAGAGGCGTATGGCTGCTCCAGGTCTTATGTGTTCTGGCAGCAACGTTTTTTTGACAGAAAACAGCGAGAAAATGAGAGTTTATTTGAGTTTTCCCATGCCCTAATGGAACTAATTGATCGTGTTAAACTGTCAAAAGCAGATGCCATTAGTAATCCTGACCTTGTGCTAAGAGACCAGTTTTGTGAAAACGTTTGTGATCCTATGTTACGCAGGGAACTCAAGAAATTGGTGCGGACGGATAACGAGCTGACACTTCTAGCTGTAAGAACAGAAGCCATTCGGTGGGTGGAAGAGGGTCAGGCGAATCGTGACCGGAGCCATCGTGCCCCAGGTAAAACTAATGAAGTCCATGTCGCGGCTCAGTGTGCGTCTACGGCTGCCCAATCGACAGAGTTCACTGATCTCAAGGAAATTGTCCTTAAACAGCAAGCTCAATTGGATATGCTGGTTAGACAGCTTGGGCAGCCAAGTAATACGTCCCAAGCCCCTCAGCCGTATAAAGGTGGGCGTTATAAACGGACCCCAGATGGTCAACCCATTTGCATTAGATGCGGAAAACCTGGACACATCGCTCGTTATTGCCGTAGCGCTCCTGCGCCTCATAGTAATAGACTCGCCATGCCGTCGCCCTTGATTGATCCGTCTTCCCAGTCATCAGTCCCTGACCGCTCTGCCACCCAGCCGGAAAACTGTTAACCCCCAGTGTGCAGAGCCACACACTGGGAGGGGATAGCCCTGGCTCTTTGCACTCTCTTGATAAATTAGTGCGGTCTTGTCCCGTATTGTGTGTTTCTATGGGGGGGGTAGAAGTCCCTTGCCTCATTGATACTGGGTCCATGGTAACCACCATCACAGAAAGTTTCTTTCAAGAGCATTTTCAGCATCTGAAAAAGAGAGAGTGTAACTGGTTAGGGCTCCAAGCTGCAAATGGGATAGAGATTCCTTATGTTGGGTATGTTGAACTGGAGGTGGTAGTGCTGGGGCAGAGTATTCCGGGGAGGGGGGTGTTGATTGTGAGAGACCCTGAAAATGTAGCTTTTAAACAGCGTAAAGGAGTGACGCCGGGTATTTTGGGGATGAACGTAGTTGGGGAATGCTATCAACTTCTTTTCGAGCAGCATGGTTCCCAGCTTTTTCACTCCCCTCCTGTGAGATCGGCGGCCCCCGCAGCACAGCGGGCCCTGCGGCGCTGTGAGAAGATCAAGGCGATCCTGAACGCATCCGAGCCGTTCCGAGCGAAATTGCATGGGAAGGCCCCCGTTTTCCTGGAAGCCGGCACCCTTACCATGGTTCCAGTGACTTGTCCACAACTGAATTCAGCGGAGCTTCTACTGGAGCCATTAGGCTTTGCCGAGGAGCAGCTGCCGGAGGGTGTGCTGGTGTCCCCCGCTCTTGTCTCAGCCAAGAAGGGTATCCTGTATGCCCCTGTGGTCAACGTGGGTAATACTGGGGCATGGCTGCCTCCCCGTAGCACTATTGGAACGGTACAAGTGATAATGGCGTCGTCTGCCAAAACATCTACCTCCATTTCAGTTGAAGTGTCCCAGGAAAACTGTCAAGCTTACATTTCCGCACAGGAGGTAGTAGCAACCCCTGATGCCGCTGAAACTGTGCTCCCTGATCTCCCCGGGCTGTCCACTCAACAAGCTGCTCAGGCCCAAGCACTTTTCGCCCAGTACAGTAGCATCTTCTCCCGAGGCGAGGGAGACTTGGGCTGCACGTCATTGATCACTCATGAAATCCCACTGCTGGATAACATCCCGGTCCGCCAGCCTTACAGGAGAATTCCACCCTCCCAATACGAAACTGTGAAGGCCCATATTCAGCAGCTGTTGGATAGTCAGGTGATAAGAGAGAGTAGCAGTCCATACTCATCCCCCATAGTCTTGGTGACAAAAAAGGATGGAAGTCTCCGTCTTTGTGTAGACTATAGGCAACTGAACGCCAAGACGCGCCGTGATGCTTACCCCCTCCCTCGAATTGAGGAATCTCTTGATGCACTGTCTGGAGCGAGGTGGTTCTCCACTCTGGACCTCGCGAGTGGTTACAATCAAGTTCCGGTGGCAGAAGTAGACAAATCAAAGACTGCATTTTGCACGCCATTTGGCTTATTTGAGTTCAATCGCATGCCCTTTGGGCTCTGCAATGCCCCAGGCACTTTCCAGCGTTTAATGGAAAGAATGTTTGGGGATTGCCGCTATCAGTCAGTCTTGTTGTTTTTGGACGATGTAATTGTCTTTTCTGCCACCGTAGAACAACACCTGGAGAGATTAGGTGAAGTGTTTGCTCGCCTGCAAAAAGAAGACTTGAAAGTAAAGCTCTCCAAATGCCGGTTTTTCCAACATCAAGTCAGCTACCTGGGGCATGTGGTGTCGGCAGACGGGGTGTCCACTGACCCCGCCAAGATCGAGGTGGTGAAGGAATGGAGGCGGCCCGGACACCTTGCGGAACTACGGTCCTTCCTCGGCTTTGCAAGCTATTACAGACGGTTTGTGGAGGGGTTCTCGAAGCTAGCGGCCCCGCTGCATCATCTAGTCGGGAAGCTAAGCGGGCCCCGGAGGAAGGGAAAGACCCCACCCGTCCCCATAGCATCTGCCTGGGATGAGGAGTGTGAACATGCCTTCCAGTCGCTGAAGCAGAAACTCACCTCCACTCCAGTCTTGGCATATGCAGACTTCAAGAAGCCATTCATTGTAGAGGTAGATGCCAGCCATGGAGGTCTAGGCGCTGTTCTTTCGCAAGAGCATGAGGGAAAAGTCCGCCCAGTTGCATTTGCTAGCCGTGGCCTCAGACCAGCAGAACGAAATATGGAGAATTACAGCTCCATGAAGCTGGAGTTGCTTGCCCTTAAATGGGCAGTCACAGAAAAATTTCGAGAATACTTGCTGGGGAACCATTTCACCATCCTGACGGACAACAACCCCCTCAGTCATCTTCAAACTGCTAAACTGGGGGCTACAGAGCAGCGATGGGCCTCTCAATTGGCATCGTTTAACTTCACAATTAAGTACCGACCAGGGAAGAGTAATCAAAACTGTGACGCTCTGTCCCGGCAGTATTTAGAGCGGTTCAACTTTGGGACTGAGGTTCCAGTTCTCGGAGCTTTAGCGGGTGCTGTCCAGTCAGAGGAAGGCCAGTGTGCTGAAATGGTGGCATTACCGGGGCGTACGCCGGAAGATCTGAAGCTCCTGCAGCAAGATGATCCCGTCATTGGACCAGTGTACAAGCACTTCCAGGAGGGTCGGTTTCCAGGCGCAGCGAAGCGCAGGGTCCTTTCCAGGCACAGCAAGAGGCTGATTAGAGACTGGGACCGGTTAGTCCATCGAGAGGGGGTGCTGTACCGCCGGGTTCACCCACCAGGAGGAGGTCCTGAGGTTCATCAACTACTTCTCCCAAAGAACCTGCAGAAGGAAGCATTGCGAAGTTCGCACGATGACCAGGGCCACCAAGGCACGGAGAGGATCTTGAAGGTACTCGAAAGTCGATGCTTCTGGCCAGGTATGGCCAAGGATGCGGAGGAATGGTATCGAAACTGCAAACGGTGTGTGCTGGGGAAGGCAGTTCAACCAAAGGTGCGACCCTACTGGGGCACACTGCAGGCCACGCAACCAAATGAAATCCTCGCCATTGATTTCACAGTCCTGGAGCAGGCCAGCGATGGGAGGGAGAACGTCTTGATTCTGACCGACATCTTCACGAAGTACTCCCAGGCTATCCCCACCCGGGATCAACGGGCTTCCACCGTGGCGCAAGCACTGGTCCAGCATTGGTTTTACCGTTTCGGGCCCCCGGCCCGTATCCACTCTGACCAGGGTCGGAACTTCGAGAGTCTGCTAATCCAGCAGTTGTGTCATATGTATGGCATTCAGAAAAGTCGAACCACTCCATACCATCCGCAAGGAAACGGACAATGCGAGCGATTTAATCGTACTTTACATGACCTGTTGCGTACTTTGCCTGCAGAGGAGAAGCGCCGCTGGCCACACCACTTGCCTCAGTTGACGTTTGCCTATAATACCACTCCCCATCAGACCACAGGGCATACTCCGTACTACTTAATGTTTGGACACCACCCGAGACTACCTGTCGACTTCTTGCTGGGAATGGGGGAAGCGACCCCAACGGCAGAGACAATGGAAGAGTGGGTCCAGAGACATCAAGAGAGTGTTAGAATGACACAAGAACATGTCCAGCGACGATCACAGGACATGGCCCTGAAGCGAAATCAGCCGCATAATAGTCAAGTTAATGATGCTGGGTTTGCAGATGGGCAGCTTGTCTATTTGCGCAACCATGCTCATGGCCGTAACAAAATTCAAGATTACTGGAACCCTTGTGTCTTTCGAGTACTCCGGGGCCCCTCAGGGGCAGCAGCCGTATACACAGTTGTACCGGTCGACGGAGAGGGACCAGTCAGACATGTTCATCGATCGGAGATGCGGGCTGTCCCCGATGGATTACGGGAAGACTGTGAAGGGGTTGATCTGCCGCCCGCCAGGAGGGGCCCAACGGACGCGCCTCCAGTGGCTGAGGAGGATGACAGCGGGGAGGTAGTAATGTTGTACACCGAAGAGGAAGCACCAGCTGTACCGGTGCCAGAGGGGAATCAGTCCCAGGGCGCAGAGGACACTGGGCTGGAGGAGGTGGTCCTACGACGGTCCGGTAGATCCACTGCGGGCCAACATTCCAATCCTCACCGGTTGCCCAGAGCGACAGCTACCCGAGAAGAAGACGGGCTACCACCTGTGGACGAGGAAGATGCCGGGTCCTGAGATGGGATCGTCGGGCCGCCGATCCATTTGGAGGGGGTGGATTGTAGCCAGGGAACCTATTGCTGCTTTCACTTTCTTTAATCCTTTTGCCTTGCACTTAATCTTTCCTTTGCTTTCCCTGTATTCTTTCCTGAAACTCATTGGGGGCGTAGGCACTGTCAGGGTAGTTTTTTGGACAGGCGCGTTATGGGCAGAGTTGGGGTCCTTAGACTGGGCATTGATATAGCCACCTGGGGTCCTGAGACCGGTAATGGTCCATAGCCGCTAGGCTAGCACGCTGGTGAAGCTGGGTTGGCGTGCTGTTTGTGTGTCGGGTTGGCAGCGATAAGGTAGGCTGATGTAAATACTCTTCTTTGTAGCTTTCTGTTCAAATAGCGGGTTTGTGCAAAGTAGTAAAATGACTGTCTTGGTCCTTCTAGCTGGGGAGTTAGTGGTCAGAACCCTCCAGGCAGGAGCTGCGAGTTAGCAGATGGCTGTTCGGGGTCTGAGTTTCTCTCGCAAGGTATGCAAACTCTTTGATCTCTGTGTGTCGTTCCGAGTGGACATGTTAATTGAAAGTACTAAATAGAGTTTATGGGTTCCTCTAGTACCGGGGGTGAGTTGGTGGAGCGCTCGTAGCCTTCCACACCGGGGAGAGAATCCAGGGGTACTGCACCCGAAGTAAAAAGGTATCAAGCCTTGTCCAACGATTTTAGCATATGCATGTTTATATTGGTTTGTTTGTAATGTGCGGTTCTTTGTGTCGCTTATCAGCGGTTCACCCGAGACGTCTGCTGCCCGGGGTCGATGCACTTTAACTGCGGTGCTAGCCTGCAAGGCCGCAAGAGGTATGTTTTAATCGAGTGGCGTATAAACAGTAGGGAATTGTGCATTATTTGTCTCATGGGATTTGGGTATGGGGTTAGCAGTGACCTTGTCGATACCATGGACTTATGGTTGAGTGAATGTTTATATGTGTGTTTTGTTTGTGTTCATGTCTGTCATTCTAGGATCATTCAACAGTCAGTTGCTGTTCTCTAGAGAGTGAATGAATGAGTGAGTGAATGCTTGAGTATGCAGGTGCTGCTATAGGACAAGTTATTTTGGTTCTATTTGATTTGTACTCCTCTAGCCTGCGGCCAGGATCTAAGCCAGTGTGGCACAGTGCGAAGTGTGACCGCTGGCTAGAGGTTTATTTTCTTTTTTTTTGTTTGTCTTGTTTGTATTACCCGACCCTCTTGTCCCATTACCAAGGGTGGCCAGCTGGTCGGGTCTACTGGTTAGGTAGGCTGCAGAAACTAAGGTTCCCTTTTCTCCTAGCACACAAGTGTGTTGAAGTTTGATCAAGCACCTACGGGTGAGTGTGCAGTGCTGTGAAGTGTGCTCTATTCAAGTGCCCAAGCAGGCAGGTTGCTGTGCAAGTGTGATTTATCCAATACACCTAGCGGTGAGAGTGCTGTGTATTTTGCAACTACCAGATATTGTATTTATTTTTGCACGTGTGATGAACAATGTTTACTGTTGTCTATTTATAGTGGCCTGACTGGTGTGGCCGACCATTCCTTGTGTGTCTATGGACTTTTATTGATTGATAAAGCAACACAAAAGAAATTAATAAACAACTATTTTTATACTTTTTGCAATCACTTGTGCATTGGTATTTATTTAAGGAGTTCCCCTTACTCTTTATTGTCGGGTGTACTAGCATAAGGGGTGGCGTAGTCTTTTGCCCACTAGGGGGCGCTACACATGCATATTCATAATGAGTGTATGTGGCAGCTATGTACAAACCCCAACTCCGATGAAGTTGGGACATTTGGTAAACAGTGAATAAAATCAAAATGCTATCATTCTCAAAACATTCAATCTATTCATTAGATGGAGAATAGTGAAAAGACAACATATTAAGTGTTAAAACCGAGAAAAAATATTGTTTAGGGGACATATGTACTCATTTCTAATTTGATAAATCCAACACGTTTCAAATCAGTTGGGACGGGGATCAGTGAAATTTAGTAAACATCCAAAAAAGATAAAACAACAAAGAAGAACATTTCAGAATGAATTGTACTGACGGACAATATACTGTAGGTGTCAAGGTATAAGATCATCACAGAGAGGCTGAGTCACTCAGAAATAAAGATGCAAAGGGAATAATTACCATAGTTATTACATCCATTTTTGAATTCCCTTTGATTCACCACGATTGAGTGTATATAAGACATATTTTTGTTACTAAAATCATTGTATAGGTTCATGACTTCATGAAATATATTGGCTGTAGTCTCACTCTAGCACTCCAGGAATTAGAGCTATTGAAAATTGACCATATTAAGAATGCTTAATGCGTGCAAATGATACAGGGGTGTAACATTTTCCTAAGCACCTGAGCTCACTTGAAATAGACCCAGAAGACATGGGAAACTGTCCTTTGCTTACAGAAGTCGGCAGAAGTTGTAGAATTCCATTCTTTTTCACAATAATAGAGCATTGCACATCCTGTGCTACAGTGAAAATGGACCATCCAACTTGTGTTAGTGCTAGCTTCAAAAGTCAGCCTCCATGATGGCATGAGGGTGCAGTAGTGCATTGGTTAAGATGTTCTCACTGATCTGTAGAGTTAAATACAGTGCTGAATGGTATAAATGGGTTTTAAACAGCATGAAAAGCCACTCATGCATTATATTTTGAAGGGAGATCTTCGATTACTGCCACATAGTAAGGTCAAATTGCATTCTCTACTATGTTTTAACAGTTTGGCTCCATCATAAGGACCAGCAGGTGATAAAATGGTGGGCTTTTGGTCAAGAACTGTCACACTGTAAGCACTACAGAAAGGAAAACATTGCAAAACATCACAAGGAATACACCCACCATTTAAGCTGGTGAAATCATGTCCAAGATAGGAATTAACACTGATTTTTATATAAATTCATCAATCGGTTAATGTATTTAACTGTTAAGTGTTGTCTTTTGTTTTGTTTTTAGTCTTCCTCGACATTTGCTGCCATTTATTGTCCCCGTCCCAACTCTTTTGAGACGTGTTGGATTTATCAAATTAAAAATGAGTACATATGTTCCCCAAAACAATATTTTTTCTCGGTTTTAACACTTAATATGTTGTCTTTTCACTATTCTCCATCTAATGAATAGATTGAATGTTTTGAGAATGATAGCATTTTGATTTTATTCACTGTTTACCAAACGTCCCAACTTCATCGGAGTTGGGGTTTGTATGTCCAAGACAAATTTCCTTCGGGACTATTAAAAGAATCTTGAATCTTGAATGTAACAGTGAAATCTTTCCTAAATAACATTGCTACTGTCAGAATAAGCATTATTTTCTACATTCCTGCAAATAGAATGCTTTTGGAATAACAATTTGTAAATAGTAAGCCTAGGCCTACTTTGAAGTTTATAGCTTCCTTAAGAAGGGACAAAGTGCACTTTTTATTTGAAAGAGGAAATTTAAAAGATGATTAAAAAAATACATTTTTGTGTTTATTTGATTGCTATTCAAGACACTTTTATAAGAATGACTATATTGTTAGGCAGCTACTATAATTTGTTTTCATTATTTCATCATTTTTGGTTGGTGGTGTGCCGCGAGATTTTTTGAAGGGAAAAAGTGTGCCCTGGCTCAAAAAAGGTTGGGAAACACTGGTTTAGGGGACATAAGGCGTAAGTACCGAAAGGGCGTCAAATTAGTGAGTCCCGAGTGTATCAGCAGTGTTCTGTCAGCACCCCCTCCCCGCCCCTGCAGACGTTTGGATAACCATAGCAGCAGTGGGGCAATTCAAGTGAATAGGCAGCGTGAAAATTAATCTATTATTTTCGTGAAGACTTTACGAAAGGCGGGCAATAACGTGAATGCACCACGAAAATTACTTATTTTTTTTCGTGAAGACTTTACGAAAGGCGTGAGATAGGGCTCCTATGTGCAGTGTGACTAGCTGGTCCAGGGACTCTCTTGTGAGTGATTTGTTTATTGTCACCTATCTATGTGCATGTTCATATGTTGATGTTTTATGCCCTGTTGAAGGTGAATATTGTGCAGCACATCCCAGGATGTTTAACGTCCTGCCAGGGACTACAGATGTAAATCAGCCTGAGGCTAGCTCTGGTGTAGAGCATAACATGGCAACATTTACGTTTTAATTGTACATGGTCCCTAATGAACTGAAACTGAATTGAATGAAATGAATTGATGGGCCCAATAGATGTGTTCTCAGCCCCCTGCTGTTCACGCTGCTGACACATGACTGCACAACGACCCACAGCACTAACCATCTAGTGAAGTTTGCGGATGATACAACACTGGTGGGCCTCATCACTAAGGGCGATGAGACCCACTACAGAGAAGAAGTAGACCTGCTGGCCAGATGGTGCAAAGACAACAACCTCCTGCTGAATGTCAACAAGACCAAGGAGATTGTTGTCAACTTTCAGAGGGTCCAAAAACAACTGCCACCACTGACCATCGACGGTGATGCTGTGGAGAGAGTGAGCAGCACCAAGTTCCTTGGAGTGCACATCAGCGACGACCTCTCTTGGACCACCAACACTACATCACTGGCGAAGAAGGCCCATCAGCGTCTCTACTTCTTGCGCAAACTAAAGAAGGCAAGTGCTACACCCTCCATCATGACAACATTCTACAGAGGAACCATAGAGAGCGTCGTGTCCAGCTGCATCACAGTGTGGGGAGGAAGCTGCACGGAGAAAAACAGGAAGACACTCCAGCGCGTTGTGAACACAGCGAAGAAGATCATTGGAGTACCACTCCCCTCCCTGCAGGACATTTACACCGCACGCCTCACCCGAAAAGCACTGATGATCATCAAAGACACAAGCCACCCTGCACACAAACTGTTCAGCCTCCTGCCCTCTGGAAAGAGGTACAGGCGCCTCCGTTCCCGTACCACCAGGCTTGCAAGCAGCACGATGCATCAAGCAATCAAGATACTGAACACTCAACCCACTCTCCCTTCACTGTCAGCCTCTAGCCAGCCAGGCCACTGACAACGCTCCCCCCCCCCTCATCCCCACCACCATATCTGCGACTGAACATTCCACCTGCACTACTACATCTGTGACTGAACTTTCAACCTGCACTAACTCAAAACATACAATTGCACACACACACACACACACACACACACACACACACACACACACACACACACACACACACACACACACACACACACACACACACACACACACACACACACACACATACACACAAGCACACTGCACTTTCTGCACTAAACCCAAACATACACACACTGACACACAACTCATACACACACACACACACACACATACACAGGTACACACACACAGACGCACACCGCACTTTCTACCTGCACTAAACACACACACACACACACACACACACACACACACACACACACACACACACACACACACACACACACACACACACACACACACGCACACAAAACACATACAAACACACACACACACACACACACATACTGCTGCTGGTGTATTTAATAAAACCTTTTTTAATTATTTATTTTCTTCAAATGCTACTATTACTATGTCAGAACGCTATAAAGGACTTTTAGAAAAAGCACAACAAAATACCTCCTCTTAATGTATGTTCTCTACAAGTCTTCTGTTGTCCAGTCTTGCACTTTAAATGTCTGTATGAGCAATGTCTACGTCCATGTATGAGTACTGTCTATGTCTATACTGTCTATGTCCTTACCTAGATTAGTCTATGTCTGCATGGGAGAGCAAGAAACGCAATTTCAAATTCTTTGTATGACCAGTGCATGTAAAGAAATTGACAATAAACTTGACTTGACTTGACTTGACAATAGAAAGACAACCAGTGTGGCTATGATTGATCCACTAGATGGCGCCAGACACCCAGAGAAGACACAGCCACACTGCATCTGCCTCTACTTGACTGGCATGCAGGCCATAGCTTGGTTGGTACCCCTAATTGTTTTGAGACACACAGGGGATGGATTGTCATACTAATTGAGAAATGCTGATATGGTTGAACCCAATACCAATGTTCTTCAGTCTCTGCAGATGTTCTAGATGGCAGGTGTTCTGTTCCCATTATTACTGACCCAGTCATGATCCAATCAGCTTTCCACAAGTGCTTTTATCTTGGTATAGCTGGGTCTCTTACCGTCCAAAAAGGGCCTAATCGTTACGTGCTGGATAGAAGCACCAAAATCGGTGTAGACCTTCCTTAGGGTGTTCTCCATCATTTCAGAAGGGGTACCCCAAATGTCAATGTCATTAAGGTCATTTTATGGGGTAAATCCAAGATGGCTGCCCAAAACCAGCCAATAGTAGTAAAATGCTGTACTGCCTGGACATAATGGTGTTATGGGCCAATCCACCTATTTGTGTGTGATGTATACAAACTGAATTTTGAAAATATGTGCAAAACTTACCATAAAAACAATGTTATATATGTCTTATTTGGATTCAAAAACAGGAAAATCATAAAAACCATGGTCAGAATGAGATCACTCTACAATTGAGAGCTCATTTCTGGGCATTTAGCTATTGAACCAACATTCATTAAGAGTTTTAAAAATCTGCAGTGGGTCATATCTATTACATCCAAAAACAAAATTGTGGTTAGAAAATTTAGGGGAGAAGAGATAAACCCTTGAACTGGGCCACACATAACTGTCCCAATGTTAGCATGCTAGCATTAGCAGGTTCAGACACTCAGTCTGCTCTTCAGATAAAGATGGCAAACAATAATTTTAATCCCACTTACACATGCGCGCACACACACAAACTACTACTACTTCCTTAGGACCCCCTCAATGATTTAACCCTAGGAGTCCAACTGAAATATATTCATATCAATCAAGTCAATAATACATGTACATATCAAGTGTCAGTGACAGCTGTCAAATGACAAATGTATGCTGATTAATGTCCAGATATGTATATCGCAGTCACATCGTGTACAATGGAGTGATAAGGGCATTTATGCTTAGGAAATGATGAATAATCAATATGCCATACACCATACATACAGTATATTGACAGATACTTTGTTTTAAAAGAGCAAAATGGTACCATGTCTGTTTTTCCATCTACTTTTGGCTTTAATCTAAATGTCATGTTGGCTACCTAACCACTTAATTTATTGTTTGCTCGTTATTTTTTATTTTTGGGTGTGGTCCTTTGTTTAAAACATGTCTGCCTGCCTTCCCTCTCTCACATAGGCTACTAAAATAGTCTTTCAAAAACTTAAAACAACAGCATGTGGAAATCCTATTGGCTTTGGAGGGCTAACGTCTATAAGACTATACTGTACTCTACTGTATTGCACTGTACTGTACTCTACTATACTGTACTGTACTGTACTGTACTGTAATGTGATATACCTTACTGTACTCTACTGCACCGTGCAGTATGCTACTGCACTGTACTGTACTGTACTGTACTGTACTAGACTGCACCGTACTGCTACTGTACTGTACTTAACTAGACTCCACCGTACTTTATGCTACTGTACTGTACTGTACTTTACTTTACTGTACTGCACCGTACTGTATGCTACTGTACTGTACTGTACTATACTGCACCGTACTGTATGCTACTCTACTGTACTGTACTATACTCTACTGTACTTTATTATACTGCACCATTCTGTATGCTACTGCACTGTACTGCACTCCACTGCACTGCACTGTACTGTACAGTACAACTATAGAACTGAAACATGTAGAGCGGTGGTGCTCAAACTGTGGTACGCGTACCAAGTACCACTGGTGGTACTTGAGGCATCTCTGGTGGTACTTGGAATGCCATTATGAACCTCTCCTGTACTGACTGGCAAAAGTGAATATGGAAGGCCTTTACTGCGATATTCTAATGTTGGTTGTCAAGGTGGTACTCGGAGAGCTCAATATTTTCTCAGGGGGTACTTCACACAAAAGGTTTGAGAACCACTGATGTAGAGCAATCTGAGGACATGAACAATATTATGCAAAAAATGTGTAGTGGGAATGAGTTATGTTACTGTTACCACTCAAAATCTTGAAGGTTAAAAAAAAGTGTTGTGGCATTTTGACTGGGGGGGCGGGGTCAATTCTTCCGCCCAGACTATTTGTGTGCCTTGCATATCAAGAAAATTAGTCCAGGTAATGATTTACTTTCATAGTATATACCATATGAGAAGTGTTGTTCTATATAGATATTTCTCCTATGGGTAAGGGTGGCAAAAGACCTACAGTACATGTTGTCCATCAGCTGTCAGTTTTGATAGCAGTTTAAGTACTCAATGGTTACTGAGCTAACTAATACAACTTTTGACTTTGAAGTACTATGAGGACTTGTCTGCAAATAAACATTTTTTTTTTATCTCTGTCTTCTTACTCAACATACACTAAGAAATCATTCCCATTTAATTTGAACTGAAGCCATACTGTGGCCTACATGTAGGCCTATATTGAGTAATCTGTAATGCCATTATAAAGATGACTGAAATGCTCTCACAATATGCACTTGTAAAAATATAGAATTAGGTGATCTTATGGGGTTCTTCATACATATGGAAAGGTCCTGTCCTTTACCCTCTCTCATACAAATAAAATACGTATATCTGTTGTGGAAATTAGAGGATAGAGAACCTGCTACCTAGGGCATCTTGCACTGACACTATCCCATTCAAATCGAGCATTAGCAGCAGTCTATTCTCATCATAGTTTTAGTGTTGGCAATGCTCATTTTAATTCAGACCAAGAATCTTCTCAAATCGTTCACAATGTTACATGCTGTCATGCACGTAAGCACAGACTCACCCATACTTTCACACTATGTACATTTTGTAGTTTTATCAATCTGGTCTAGCAGGCTACCCTTGCTTCATCTCCTCTGAGGACTATATTAACATTGTCAGCTAAGTATAATGTCATGTAATAACAATGTAATGCGTTACCAACATGACATATTGTATATGACATGGTAGACATTTTTTTTTCAAGGGGCACCCCTTCTAGGATGTCTTCAAATCAGTCAAGGAACACGTGTACCGAATTATATGCTTCTATCCAGCGCGTAACGATTTCTCGGCTTAGAGCTCCTACTAGTAGAACTTGGCAGAACTGCATTCCCAGGCAGCTATCTTGGTATCTTGCTTGATGACACTTTGATGTTCAAAGCCGAAGATCTTGTGAGGAAACTCAAACTAAGAATTCATGTTAAGAAGCAACTGTCTCTGAAACTTGAGTATTATTATTTTTCAAATTGCTGTAAATTAATGCTTCAACTCAGTATCTGAGTAAGATTGACTCTGTGTATCATGGTGCCCCGAGGTTCATCGCTAACTGTAAGGCTCTAACACATCACTGTGAACTGTATGCCAGAGTTCAATGGCCTGCACTGACTACCAGGAAACCCATTCACTGGTACACATTTATATACAAGGCAATACTAATGCCACCCTACATCTGCAGTTTATTAAAATGATTTTCAATCAGATATAATTATGTGATTAAAATGTGATTAATGGTGAGGTAACTCAGGCATTTATGTGATTAATCATGACAAAAAAGTTTATTCGATTGAGTGAAAAATAAACAGGCTATCATAAACCAAAGCAAAATGCACAAACTTTAACTAGCCAAAGGCTCATAATAATAGTTCAAAAGTACAAACTCATACAGCGGAGTTATTTACAGAGCAATGAGACTGGCATCATTATGAACAGTACCTGCACACTCAGGCAGAGCATACCACAGTGCACACAATGCAGGGGTGTTTCAGGAATTAACACAACATTGCTAAATAACACTTTCTAAAATGGTGCCACATATACATACATACTTATGACAACCCATTATCATAATGGATGATATGATAATCCATAGGTAACATGAGTTCTGTGACAAAATGATGACACAGCCAAAGGTTGGAACTCCGGTGCAAGGTTGGGCAAATAACAAGATAAAACAAAATAAAGTTGAAGTTTTCAAAATGTTAAAGCCTATGAAATTAATAAAATAAAAGACAAAATGTAAGTAGAAAACAAAACTTACTTGTCTGAAGAACAAAGAGCACAGCTCAGGACCACAAAACAGACTGCTGTTAAAATGGGCAGAGAGAGAGAGAGAGGGCTAACTCCTTCTGAGGGATTAAATACCAACTGGTCCCTGTCCTTACCATTAGCCCTGAGTGCTGGGAAGATAAATAAACAGGTGTGCTTCACTTCAGCTAGCACAGACTAGTGAATCAGCTGATCCGCATATACAGTACATTACATTACTTTACAATTAGCAGACGCCTTTGACCAATGCTGAGTGGCATATTGGGTCAGGTACGGTCTGATCTTTTTCATATGGAACAGTGAGAAGTGGCATGAGAAGAGGCTGTGGTCAGAGAATGATAGATGTTCAGTTTTAGCGAGGTTTAGCTGAAGGTGATGTTCCTTCATCCATGTGGACAATACAGAGAGGCAGGCTGAGAGTAGTTTTTTATGGAGAGGACAGAAACTTTGTGTGTAAACGTAAGTAGTTTGCAATACGTCGGCACGGCAAAATAATGAAATGAATTCATGTAATCAGAGCCTTAGTGTGACAGCCACTCATGGAAATGTTCACCACTACGCATTGTTTTCTCCATGTGTGGATAATGGAACTCTCTGTGGTTCTCATACGTCCCAATGATTTAGAAATGGCTTTATAACCTTTTGCAGATGGAGACATCAATTAGCCTTTATTATAATCTGCTCATAAATGTTGATGCATAGCAGCATGATGTCATGGGTGAGATATGGTCTACTACACATTGTCAAACAGGTTCTATTCAAATTATCCCTTGAATGTAAATGTCTGGTAGAAGTCAGATCTGGGTAGCTGTGAAAAATAACTTGGTTGTGCGCAACAATATGATTAGTGAAAGTGAAAGCCGATTGGGAAACTCCAACTCCCATTGTCATTGTGACACAGCACTCCATAGCACACAAGTGTTCACTGCACACTGCACACAATGAAATTGCATTCATGCCTCACCCGTGCAAGGGGGCAGCCCCCAATGGCGCCCCAAAGGAACAGTTTGGCAGGACAGTACAATGCTCAGGGTACCTCAGTCATGGAGGAGGATGGGGGAGAGCGCTGGTCAATTACTCCCCCCACCAACCTGGCGGGTCAGGAGTCGAACCGTCAACCTTTGGGTTACAAATCGGACGCCCTAAAGTAATAAACATTGCTTTTCATAACCTCTGCAGTTAACCATTTAATTCATTATCATTTTTACTAAATACATCAACATGCTTTTGACCCTGCACGAATCCTGTGATGTTTCTTGAGATGGACTGTTTGGCTTAAGACTCTTTCCTCATTGAGAGCACTCAAAGGGCTTTTCTCTTGAATGTATTCTGTGTCAGTTTTTAAGCTGAACTTGTGGTGAAAGCTTTTTCCACATTCACAAGTGGCTTTTTCCAACAGTCAGATCACGGAAATGGTTTTCCCTCAGAATGGACCACCAAGTGTTCCTTGAGATCATTTATTCAAATGAAACTCTTTCCTCTGTTAGAGCACTCAAATACTGGTTGACATGAATGGATGACCTGGTGTTTCTTGCGATATTCCATTCTGCTAAATCAGTCAGAGCACTGAAATGGTTTCCCCCCCTGAACTGTTTGGTGTTTCTTGAGGTGGCACATTCGACTAAAACTCTTTTCACACTCAGAACATTGAAATGGTTTTCCACCAGAGTGGATCCTCTTGTTTCTCTTGAGGATGCCAATTAGATTAACACCTCTTCCACAGTCACAACACTGAAATGTTTTTTCACCCAAATATGTCATCCGGTGTACATTGAGACGTCCGATTTCCCTAAAACCCTTTCAATCCGAGCACTGAATGAACCACCAGGTGTGCCTTGAGGTGGCCCATTAGACTAAAACGTTTTCCATAGTGACAGCACTAACATTTTTTCAGATTTTTTTCACCCACGTGTGTCATCTGATGTCTCTTCAGGCTGCCACCAAAACTCTTTCCACAATCAGAGCATTGAAATTGTTTTACACCTGAGTTTGTCATCTAATGTCTCTTGAGATGACACATTTTACTAAAACTCTTTCCACAATCAGAGCATTAATATGGTTTTTCCCCTGAATGCATCCTCTTGTGTGTCTTCGGGCCACCAATGTGGCTAAAACTCTTTCTACAATCAGAGCACTTATATGTTTTTTTTCCCCTGAATGGATCCTCTTGTGTCTCTTGAGGTCTTGAGTGCGACTGAAACGCTTTCCACAATCAGAGCACTGATATGTTTTTTCCAGAGTGTCTCATCTGGTGTTGTCGGAGAGTGCCCATTCGACTAAAACTCTTTCCACAATCAGAACATTGAAATGGTTTTACACCCGAGTGTGTCTTCCGGTGTACATTGAGATTACACATTTGACTAAAACTCTTTCCACAATCAGAGCATTGAAATGGTTTTTCCCCTGAATGGATCCTCTTGTGTCTGTTGAGGCCACCAGTTTGAGTAAAACGCTTTCCACAATCAGAGCACTGAAATGGTTTTACCTCTGAGTGGATCACCTGGTGACTCTTGAGAGCTCCCATCTTAAGAAAACTCTTTTCACAATGGGGGCACTGAAAGTTTAGCATTCGTTGATTATCTCTTCTTTCTGTGCATCTGTTTTCATCCGTGTGTGGTCTTCCATCAGACTGGATCCTTTCAACATCACCTACAACATAAAAAATAGACTTTAAGACAAAGTGGAGAGCCCTTTTACCAAATGACGAGACCATATGTATTGGCTTTCACCATACAGTATTTTAGTCCCCCCCCCCCCGGCATTTTCAGTATTTTTTTTCCCCAATAAATAACATTGATATTGCCATGCGATACACCATTGAAAGTCCAAACCAACTAATTGCTGATCTTAAATTATTTAAAACAACCTTTGCTTGTAGATTCTGTGAATCATGTTACAGAAAAATGTTACATTATCTTAAGCATAGGCCTATATAAAAAAAAAATACCACACATTAGAAACACACTTATCAGAAAGCACTTACGTCAATTTACAAGCATTTTAAAAGACAAAGCCATAATCTGTCTGATGAAGATCCAGGGTGATCAGTGTTGCTTTGTAAATAATAATGGTTTTTTTTTTTTGTTAATTGACAGTGTGCAGACCTACCCCCGGCTCCTTCAACTGTCTGACACTAAGTGTTTTTGGATGTGTGCGCCCAACACAAAACAAAAAACCATAATCAGTCATAACAACTGTGTCATAACAACTGTCACAAGCAAATGCGTGACACAGTTGACAGAGGCGTAACACAGTTGATGGCCATTTTTAGAGTATTGTACTAACTGCAGACCTCAGAGCTTTCACCACAAGACCTTAATCAATTCACTTTTATGGATTTTATCTGCTTATACATACAATATCTACATGTTCTTGGGAATGTGTTCAAAACACAGTCAACAGACAATTTTCTCTATCTAAAGCCCTATTCCGACGGGACGAGTTTCATGTATGGAGATGTTGAAATTGTATTTTTATCTCAGGACGTCGGTAGAAATGGCTGATTCGGACTGGATTGAAATATCTCAGTAAATGAAGACACATTGAGCACAAATTTGAACACAATGAACACATATTTGAGCACATTATTGCACATCCATGGAGGCATTTGGTCCCGTGGAACAATTCTAATAATTGCCTGTTGGTTTACTAACCCATCAAAATCCATTCTAATGCGTCTCCATGCATGTCCTTTATTTGGAGAGTGCATTTGACCATGCTGTGTGATTTTGACAGCAAACACAGCTTAGAACAACTCCCTAAAACAAAATTAACGTTATACTGCAAGGCTGTGATGTTTGCAAGCCAGGAGAGATTATATATTTTGTGCGTTTCGTGCATTTAACCAGACATCATTACATAGGCTTGCATTCGGACGGGATTAGTATTACCATGGGTAATTTCCCCGTACCATTTTACAGGACGTAAAACTCACGGTGAAGTTTACTCGACATACGCCTCTATCTTTACTGTGGCGCGTTCGGACGGGAGTAGATAATATCCAGGTTATTATTACTTTACCCCAGGTTCCCCCATTAAACTAGTCCTATTAGAATAGGGCTGAAGACCATCAGAAAATGGGGATTAAAATATTGAAGAGGTGGTGAACCCAAAATTTACCAAAATATCTTCTTCACATTGCCATCCAAAGAGGTAGGGGAGAGTGTGGACGGTTGCAACATGTGGCAGTTGCAACACTGCAGATTTCTCCCATCAGAAACACACTAGAGAGATGAAACTAACTTTAAATATGCTCACTTACACCCTCTTTCTATCCTGCAACTTTCTGATCAGTTTTGATAAATTCTTCTGGGAGAAAAGAAAAAAAGGTAAAAAAGTATTTTTATCTAATATTGTCTAAAATATTTGTTCAATGTATTGTGAAGTTATAACATTTAAATCATCAGTGTCTTAGCGTTTCCATGGATAGTTGAAAATGTTTTGGTCCTATGTGGAGAGTTGCAACGCTTCGTTGCAACTTTCCCCACATGTCTTTCCCATAGAGAAAAATGCATTCTCGCAACTGTCCCTCATACTGGCAACTCTCCCGCATATGGCAAATTACTATTTCTGCCATTGGTTAACATTGGTGTTGCAACTGTCCTTTTCTTGTGTGGACGGTTGAAATGTTTCGCTCTTTCCATTCAACGTCACATATTTCCGATGTAACAGCATTTATAAACGTTACAAAGGTCTGGATGTGTAGGTGACAGATGTGGGTATAAAATATATAAACTTTGCCTTCCAACTGCAAATAGTCTCCGAGATATAATAGGAAAGGTAAAACGTGTTGCAACCGTCCCCACTCTCCCAAATAGCAGTTCTGTTGTGGCACCCAAATAACTCACATTTAGAGAGGGGAAATAAAACAGATTGTATTGTTTACTTACATTTTGCATTAGATCCGCCATCACTGTGCTGTCCAACGTCTTCTTCCTTCACTTCTTCCTTGATATGGTTGGTGTTCAGGAAATCTTGACCAGAAGTAGTAGGTGAGTCTTCCGTTTCAGTTTTGATGTTTTGTGGCAATTCAGGCTTCACATCCACAATGTAAGAGTATAGGAAATCATCAAAATCCTCTTCTTTTGTCTCCTCTTTCACAGATTTAGCAGGCTTTTGTGACATTTTAATTCTGTTTTGGCTAAGACAGACCTTGCAGACCACAGTCCCTTTTTTAAGGTTAATTCTCAACTGTGTGTTTTACTTAAGTCACATTGTACGATAATAGTGAGAAGACCAACACAGGATTCCTCAACACTAGCTTCACTGCTCCAAGCTGCAAGACATGGCCTACTGACTGACTGCCTGTGGTGCTTATCATGGGCTAATACTGTAGACCCCATTCTGTGGAGACTAGATACGCAAAGCATTGTGGGAATGAATCCCATGTGTATGGATGCCATTCACACCTCTGGTGGTGCTCAGGTCGTCAGCACAGCCATTGAGGGGTTGGGTGGAGAGGTGAAGGTCGGCCCAGTCGTTGAGGGGGGGTTGGGTGGAGGGGTTAATTTAGGGGGGAGGGATGATCTACAGTCATAGTCATACAGTGGGTATGTGAACAGAACACAACAGGGTCAACTCTGAAATATACAGTAGAATTTTACTGAGAAAGACCAGAAATATTTCCTCTGCTGTACAGTAGTTTCACCAATAGCTCCCTTGATGCACCAACAATTGGAATGTAAACTAGTCAGGCAAAGGCTCATGGGAACTAGTCCCCTGTGTATGGACATCATTCACACATCTGATGGTGCTAAGTTGGACATAGTCATTCGGGGTTGGTTCTCTCTTAGTTTTCTTCGATGGACAGAGAATGTGAAACCAAAGAGAAAAGACAGCGACTGACTCGACATCATCGTTAACTCCTAAACTTACACCAAGATTGGAAAAATGCTATCATTATTTGAACAATTTCATAGCCAACCCTGAAGGGATTTAACTACATACTCACTGTTGTGCTAAAATAAAAATAAAAATATAAATAAATAAGGCCCTATGCCCCCCAAACTTGGGCTTGCATGCCCATGGGGACCCTGGTTCGAGTCCGGACGGGGTCGTTTCCCAACCCTACCCAATCTCTCTCCACACTCACTTCCTGTCGCACCTTCACAGTCCTATCCAAAATAAAGTCCCAAAAAGCGAATAAAAATATATTTTTAAAGATAAATAAATAAATAAGGCCAAAATAAAAATAGGGGAAAAGGTGCAAATGGGATGTTTAAATCCTGCCTGCAAGCTCTGGCTCAACCAAGAACTTTTCTACTGCTGCATCGACTCCATACGGTGGGCTGACTGGTAGTAGAGAGGTTAAGCCCAAAAAATAGGCCTCTTCTAGTATGTAAGGCTTATATATCTATTTCATTATAGGACCAAATTATTCCAATGATATCACTAATAAAGGCAGGAACATTCTCAGACCAGATAAACAATATTTATGTTGAAAATAAAATCATTATGTTCCTCTTGGGAGGGGTTTATTTCAGCCCTGCTCTTAACTAATTAAAATAGTCAAATACCCACCCTCAGACACATCTTGCAGAATGCAAGCCTTAGACAGTGAATGTTATCACTGGATTGCCTATTGGTGTTATAATGTTTATAAAAGAGGACCAGATTTGGCAGCAACAGAAAACTATTGGTCTAGTTCACTGGGCAGCTTGCTGACTGGCTCAATCATCTTCAGCAGGTCTTCTCTGGTGCAGTGACAGCCAGAGGTCAGCAGGTCTTCTCTGGTGCAGTGACAGCCAGAGGTCTGAGGGTGAGTTGGGGCTCCACCAAAGGCCCCAGTGGAGAGGCTCACTGAGCTGCCGAAGTGAACAACATGACGTTGGGGTCAAACTTTAGGGGTCCGAGCTGGCTCAGCAGAGCAGCCGTACCATCAGGCGTGGGGCATGCTACACAGGCAGGTTGAGGCCACGGGGGAGAGGTTCTTCATGCTCCACAGGCAGGTTGAGGCCACGGGGGAGAGATTCTTCATGCTCCACAGGCAGGTTGAGGCCACGTTGGGAAGACCGGGGTCCTGCCTCTGACAAGTAGCAGGGGAAGAATGAAGGTACTGCTGTGGTGCTGGAGTCTGGACACTTACAGCTGCAATAGAGACAAAGTCATACCTGTTGTCCTGTTGATGTTTGTAAAAACTGCTGTCAACCACTGGCAACTAGGCCTACACTAAAAATATATATGTTTGTTTGGATTCTGATTGTTATGTTTTACATTGAAATGTAGCTTGACCAGCATCGCTGGTGAGGTTGCTAGCTTGGAGCATGGTGGGGGTTGGTCAGACTGTTCTGGCTCCATTCCCAGAGAGAGGGGCCTGCTTATGGTTCAGCAGTGTGACTAGGTGGTCCCAGGTGAGATGTGGAGGATGAGTGGAGGTCCCCACAAAGGACATCTCCTCCTCAAGCCATGTTTATTGTCACCTGTCTATGTGCAGTGTGACTAGCTGGTCCAGGGACTCTCTTGTGAGTGATTTGTTTATTGTCACCTATCTATGTGCATGTTCATATGTTGATGTTTTATGTACAATATATATAATAATATATAATATAATATATTTTATTTGTCATTGTGACAAGCACAACGAAATTGTGCATTCCTTGTTGAAGCAAAAATAAATAAAAAATAAGAATAAAAATAAAATTAAAAAATGGAATAAAAAGAATGGTATGTATATAAAAACTATGCTTTTGATGCAAAATTCAGTTCTGTGATGGCCGCTGCATAGAAACTGTTTTTCAGTCTGTTTGTCCTTGTCTTAATGGACCTGAATCTCCTGCCCGATGGCAGCAATTCTGATCTTAAATTACTTAAAACAACCTTTGCTTGTAGATTCTGAGAAACATGTTACAGAAAAATTTTACATTATCTTAAGCATAGGCCTATATAAAAAATACCACACATTAGAAACACACTTATTAGAAAGCACTTACGTAAATTTACAAGCATTTAAAAAAACAAAGCCATAATCTGCCTGATGAAGATCCAGGGTGATCAGTGTTGGTTTGTAAATAATAAAGTTTATTTTTTTTTTAGCTAATTGACAGTGTGCAGACCTACCCCCGGCTCCTTCAACTGTCTGACACTAAGTGTTTTTGGATGTGCACGCCCAACACAAAACAACAAAACCATAATCAGTCATAACAACTGTGTCATAACAACTGTCACAAGCAAATGCGTGACACAGTTGACAGAGGCGTAACACAGTTGATGGCCATTTTTAGAGTATTGTACTAACTGCAGACCTCAGAGCTTTCACCACAAGACCTTAATCAATTCATTCTTTATGGATTTTATCTGCTTATACATACAATAGCTACATCATTTTCTGAGGAATATGTTCAAAACACAGTCGACAGACAATTTTCCCTCTCTAAAGCCCTACTCCGACGGGACTAGTTTTATGTATGGACATGGGGAAATTTTATTTTTATCTCAGGACGTCGGTAGAAATGGCCGATTCGGACTGGATTGAAATATCTCAGTAAATGAAGACACATTGAGCACAAATTTGAACACAATGAACACATATTTGAGCACATTATTGCACATCCATGGAGGCATTTGGTCCCGTGGAACAATTCTAATAATTGCCTGTTGGTTTACTAACCCATCAAAATCCATTCTAATGCGTCTCCATGCATGTCCTTTATTTGGAGAGTGCATTTGACCATGCTGTGTGATTTTGACAGCAAACACAGCTTAGAACAACTCCCTAAAACAAAATTAACGTTATACTGCAAGGCTGTGACGTTTGCAAGCCCGGAGAGATTGGATATTTTGTGCGTTTCGTGCATTTGACCAGACATCATTACATAGGTTTGAATTCGGACAGGATTAGTATTACCATGGGTAAGTTCCCGTATCGTTTTGCAGGAGGTAAAACTCACGGTGAAGTTTACTCAACATACTTCACTATCTTTACTGACATGGCGCGTTCGGACGGGAGTAGATAATATCCAGGTTATTATTACTTTACCCCAGGTTTCTCCATTAAACTAGTCCCATTAGAATAGGGCTGAAGACCATCAGAAAATGGGGATTAAAATATTGAAGAGGTGGTGAACCCAAAATGTACCAAAAGATCTTCTTCACATTGCCATCCAAAGAGGTAGGGGAGAGTGTGGACGGTTGCAACATGTGGCAGTTGCAACACTGCAGATTTCTCCCATCAGAAAGACACTATGAAACTAACTTTAAACATGCTCACTTAGACCCTCTTTCTATCCTGCAACTTTCTGATCAGTTTTGATAATCTGTTCCGGGAAAAAAAATGGGTGAAAAAGGTTTTTTTTTTATCTTCAATTTTTCTCTAATATTGTCTAAAATATTTGTTCAATGTATTGTGAAGTTGTATCTTTTAAATCATCGGTGTCTTAGCGTTTCCATGGATAGTTGAAAATGTTTTGGTCCTATGTGGAGAGTTGCAACGCTTCGTTGCAACTTTCCCCACATGTCTTTCCCATAGAGAAAAATGCATTCTCGCAACTGTCCCTCATACTGGCAACTCTCCCGCATATGGCAAATTACTATTTCTGCCATTGGTTAACATTGGTGTTGCAACTGTCCTTTTCTTGTGTGGACGGTTGAAATGTTTCGCTCTTTCCATTCAACGTCACATATTTCCGATGTAACAGCATTTATAAACGTTACAAAGGTCTGGATGTGTAGGTGACAGATGTGGGTATAAAATATATAAACTTTGCCTTCCAACTGCAAATAGTCTCCGAGATATAATAGGAAAGGTAAAACGTGTTGCAACCGTCCCCACTCTCCCAAATAGCAGTTCTGTTGTGGCACCCAAATAACTCACATTTAGACAGGGGAAATAAAACGGATTGTATTGTTTACTTACATTTTGCATTAGATCCGCCATCACTGTGCTGTCCAACGTCTTCTTCCTTCACATCTTCCTTGATATCGTTGGTGTTCAGGAAATCTTGACCAGAGGCAGTAGGTGAGTCTTCCGTTTCAGTTTTGATGTTTTGTGGCAATTCAGGCTTCACATCCACAAAGTAAGAGTATAAGAAATCATCAAAATCCTCTTCTTTTGTCTCCTCTTTCACATATTTAGCAGGCTTTGGTGACATTTTAATTCTGTTTTGGCTAAGCCAGACCTTGCAGACCACAGTCCCTTTTTTAGGTTAATTATCAACTGTGTCTTTTACTAAAGTCACAATGTACGATAATAGTGAGAAGACCAACACAGGATTCCTCAACACTAACTTCACTGCTCCAAGCTGCAAGAGATGGCCTACTGACTGACTGCCTGTGGTGCTTATCATGGGCTAATACTGTAGACCCCATTCTGTGGAGACTAGATATGCAAAGCATTGTGGGAATGAATCCCATGTATATGGATGCCATTCACACCTCTGGTGGTGCTCAGGTCGTCAGCACAGCCATTGAGGGGTTGGGTGGAGAGGTGAAGGTCGGCACAGTCGTTGAGGGGGGGTTGGGTGGAGGGGTTAATTTAGGGGGGAGGGATGATCTACAGTCATAGTCATACAGTGGGTATGTGAACAGAACACAACAGGGTCAACTCTGAAATATACAGTAGAATTTTACTGAGAAAGACCAGAAAATATTTCCTCTGCTGCACAGTAGTTACACCAAAAGCTCCCTTGATGCACCACCAATTGGAATGTAAACTAGTCAGGGAAAGGCTCATGGGAACTAGTCCCCTGTGTATGGATCATTCACACATCTGATGGTGCTAAGTTGGACATAGTCATTCGGGGTTGGTTCTCTCTTAGTTTTCTTCGATGGACAGAGAATGTGAAACCAAAGAGAAAAGACAGCGACTGACTCGACATCATCGTTAACTCCTAAACTTACACCAAGATTGGAAAAATGCTATCATTATTTGAACAATTTCATAGCCAACCCTTAAGGGATTTAACTACATGCTCACTGTTGTGTTAAAATAAAAATAAAAATAAAAATAAATAAGGCCCTAAGCCCCCCACACTTGGACTTGCATGCCCATGGGGACCCTGGTTCGAGTCCGGACGGGGTCGTTTCCCAACCCTACCCAATCTCTCTCCACACTCACTTCCTGTCGCACCTTCACAGTCCTATGCAAAATAAAGTCCCAAAAAGCCAATAAAAATATATTTTTAAAGATAAATAAATAAATAAGGCCAAAATAAAAATAGGGGAAAAGGTGCAGATGGGATGTTTAAATCCTGCCTGCAAGCTCTGGCTCAACCAAGAACTTTATTACTGCTGCATCGACTCCATACTGTGGGCTGGCAGGTAGTAGAGAGGTTAAGCCCAAATAATAAAATAGGTCTTTGCTAGTAAGGCTTACATATCTATTTCATTATAGGACCAAATTATTCCAATGATATCATTAATAAAGGCAGGAACATTTTCAGACCAGATAAACAATATTTATGTTGAAAATAAAATCATTATGTTCCTCTTGGGAGGGGTTTATTTCAGCCCTGCTCTTAACTAATTAAAATAGTCAAATACCCACCCTCAGACACATCTTGCAGAATGCAAGCCTTACACAGTGAATGTTATCACTGGATTGCCTATTGGTGTTTTTTAAAGTTTATAAAAGAGGACCAGATTTGGCAGCAACAGAAAACTATTGGTCTAGTTCACTGGGCAGCTTGCTGACTGGCTCAATCATCTTCAGCAGGTCTTCTCTGGTGCAGTGACAGCCAGAGGTCAGCAGGTCTTCTCTGGTGCAGTGACAGCCAGAGGTCTGAGGGTGAGTTGGGGCTCCACCAAAGGCCCCAGTGGAGAGGCTCACTGAGATGCCGAAGTGAACAACATGACATCGAACCTTGGAGCAGTTAGTCCTCCGCGTGTCATGATGCCAAGCGTCTGGACTGGTTTGAGGGTCATGTTGTTCTGATGCCCACGAAAAAAATCTGCAGGCAGACTGAAATTCCCCACAAACTTTAGGGGTCCGAGCTGGCTCAGCAGTGCGGCCGTACCATCAGGCGTGGGGTAGAGGTTCTTCATGCTACACAGGCAGGTTAAGGCCACGGGGGAGAGGTTCTTCATGCTACACAGGCAGGTTGAGGCCACGGGGGAGAGGTTCTTCATGCTACTCAGGCAGGTTGAGGCCACGTTGGGAAGACCGGGGTCCTGCCTCTGACAAGTAGCAGAGGAAGAATGAAGGTACTGCTGTGGTGCTGGAGTCTGGACACTTACAGCTGCAATAGAGACAAAGCCATACCTGTTGTCCTGTTGATGTTAGTAAAAACTTCTGTCAACCACTAGCAACTAGGCCTACACTAAAAATTGTGTTTTGTAAAAAAAAAAAAAAAAGCACCCTACTGTCCACCACTAGCAACTAGGCCTATAATATAATCATTATGTTCCTCATGATGCACCACCAATTGGAATGTAAACTAGTCAGGCACATGGGAACTAGTCAACGGTGTATGGACATCATTCACACATCTAATGGTGCTCAGTTGGACATAGCCATTGGGGGTTGGTTCTCTCTTCTCTTAGTTTTCTTCGATGGACAGAGAATGTGAAACCAAAGAGAAAAGACAGCGACTGACTTGACATCATTGTTAACTCCTAAACTTACACCCAGATTGGAAAAATGCTATCATTATTTTAACAATTTCATGGCCAACCCTTATGGGATTTAACTACCTGCTCGCTGTGGTGTTAAAATAAAAATAAAAATAAATAAGGCCCTAAGCCCCCCACACTTGGGCTTGCATGCCCATGGGGACCCTGGTTCGAGTCCGGACGGGGTCGTTTCCCAACCCTACCCAATCTCTCTCCACACTCACTTCCTGTCGCACCTTCACTGTCCTATCCAAAATAAAGTCCCAAAAAGCCCATAAAAATATCTTTAAAATAAAATGAATAAATAAATAAATAAATAAATGAATAAGGCCTAAATAAAAATAGTAAGGCTTATATATCTATTTGATTATAGGACCACATTATTACAATGGTATCAATAATAAAGGCAGGAACATTCTCAGACCAGATAAACAATATTTATGTTGAAAATAAAATCATTATGTTCCTCTTGGGAGGGGTTTATTTCAGCCCTGCTCTTAATATATGCTGCTCTTAACTAATTAAAATAGTCAAATACCCACCCTCAGACACATCTTGCAGAATGCGAGACTTAGACAGTGAATGTCATCACTGGATTGCCTATTGGTGTCATAATGTTTATAAAAGAGGACCAGATTTGGCAGCAACAGAAAACTATTGGTCTAGTTCACTGGGCAGCTTGCTGACTGGCTCAATCATCTTCAGCAGGTCTTCTCTGGTGCAGTGACAGCCAGAGGTCAGCAGGTCTTCTCTGGTGCAGTGAGAGCCAGAGGTCAGCAGGTCTTCTCTGGTGCAGTGACAGCCAGTGGTCTGAGGGTGAGTTGGGGCTCCACCAAAGGCCCCAGTGGAGAGGCTCACTGAGCTGCAGAAGTGAATAACATGACGTCGACCCTTGGAGCATTTAGTCCTCCGCGTGTCATGATGCCAAGCGTCTGGACTGGCTTGAGGCTCATGTTGTTCTGATGCCCACGAAAAACTTCTGCAGGCAGACTGAAATTCCCCACAAACTTTAGGGGACCGAGCTGGCTTAGCAGAGCAGCCGTACCATCAGGCGTGGGGGAGAGGTTCTTCATGCTACTCAGGAAGGTTGAGGCCACGGGGGAGAAGTTTTTCATGCTACACAGGCAAGTTGAGGCCGCGTTGGGAAGACCGGGGTCCTGCCTCTGATAAGTAGCAGAGGAAGTATGAAGGTACTGCTGTGGTGCTGGAGTCTGGACACTTACAGCTGCAATAGAGACAAAGTCATACCTGTAGTCCTGTTGATGTTTGCAAAAACTGCTGTCATCTACTAGCAACTAGGCCTACACTAAAAAAATATATATGTTTGTTTGGATTTTGATTGTTATGTTTTACATTGAAATGTAGCTTGACCAGCATCGCTGGTGAGGTTGCTAGCTTGGAGCATGGTGGGGGTTGGTCAGACTGTTCTGGCTCCATTCCCAGAGAGAGGGGCCTGCTTATGGTTCAGCAGTGTGACTAGCTGGTCCCAGGTGAGATGTGGAGGATGAGTGGAGGTCCCCACAAAGGACATCTCCTCCTCAATCCATGTTTATTGTCACCTATCTATGTGCAGTGTGACTAGCTGGTCCAGGGGCTCTCTTGTGAGTGATTTCTGATTTGTTTATTGTCATCTATCTATGTGCATGTTCATATGTTGATGTGTTATGTACAATATATATAATATATAATATAATATATTTTATTTGTCATTGTGACGAGCACAACGAAATTGTGCATTCCTTGTTGAAGCAAAAATACATAAAAAATAAGAATACAAATATATATATATATGGAATAAAAAGAATGGTATGTATATAAAAACTATGCTTTTGATGCAAAATTCAGTTCTGTGATGGCCGCTGCATAGAAACTGTTTTTCAGTCTGTTTGTCCTTGTCTTAATGGACCTGAATCTCCTGCCCGATGGCAGCAATTCAAAAAGACTGTGACCTGGGTGGGATGTGTCTCTCAGAATGCACTTGGCCTTTTTTAGGCAGCGGGTGCTGTGTAGGCCCTCCAAAGATGGAAGAGGGCAGCCAATAATGTTCTCTGCAGCCTTTATGACCCCCTGGAGCTCTTTCCTCTGTGCCACAGTGCAGCCTGGGAACCACACACAAAGACAATATGTCAATATGCTCTACACTGAGCAGCGGTAGAAGGACACAAGCAGCTTCTGACAGATGTTGTTTTTCCTAAGTATTCTTAGGAAATAAAGTCTTTGCTGTGCCTTCTTCACAAGCCCAGTGGGTGTTGACACCCCAGGTCAGGTCCTCCCTGATGTGAACTCCCAGGAAACGGAAGTCTGACACCCTCTCCACACACACCCCCTCAATCATAAGTGGCTGGATGGCAGTCCTCTTCCTCCTGAAATCCACCACCAGCTCGGTCTTGGCTGTGTTCAGGAGCAAGTTGTTCTCTCTGCACCACCCCACCAAGCGCTCTACTTCATCTCTGTAGGCAGACTCATCCCCATTTGAAATAAGTCCAACTACTGTGGTGTCATCAGCAAATTTCACTATGGTGTTATTAGTGTAGGACTGAGCAGCAGTCGTGGGTGTACAGTGTGTACAGCAGAGGACTTAACACACATCCCTGCGGCGAGCCAGTGCTGAGGTTGAGGTCCATGGAGGTGTTATGACCTATGCGCACTCGCTGGGTGCGGCCTGTTAAAAAGTCTTTAATCCAAAGGCAGGTGGGAGTGTGGTATGCCAATGCTTGATAGTTTGTCCACCAGTCTGCTAGGGAGGATGGTATTAAAGGCAGAGCTGAAGTCGATGAAAAGGAAACGAGCATAACTCCTGCGCTCCCCGATGGCTGTCATGGGGG
>NW_026945484.1:0-82664 GCF_034702125.1 Engraulis encrasicolus | reverse complement strand
TTGTTTTGAAGTGTCTGCAAAAAATACACATGATGTGTCCTGTATAGGTCCCAGGGCCATTACCATCATGTCCACTTGTTTTTGCCCCTAACTCTCACTTTTGCAGGAACTGTGGACATGAATCTGTGTTGTTGTCCCAATATTTCCAAGAGCAAGGGCAAGGGCTAAAATGTAGTTACACTTACACAAAGCTCGGGAGAGGCCTGATGAGTGATTGACAGCTGCCTTCCTATTCCCACCTTCACTACTGGCCCCACGATACCATCCCTCTACACTAGTTACACTTAAAGCATCCAGGAACTGAGGCATATCATTGGCCCAACCAGGGGCACTGCCAGAAATGTTGGGCCCCATGAAAGATTCGAATTTTGGGCCCCCTTAGAGCCCCTGTCAGTGCTTGGGCCCCATTATGGGCCGCTGTCAGTGCTTGGGCCCTAAGAATCTGTACCACTTTTCCCCCCCTAGCGCCCCCCGTGGGCCAAACATGCTTTACTGTACACCAAGCACTCAGAGGGCAGACTAGTGAAAATCCCTTCCAATTTCCCCTTGAAGTGGATGGTGGAAACCCCGACTATGAACCAATACCCTGTACCCAAATAGCTGTAAGTAGCTTTGCACAAGTATCGGACAAGTGTAATGTTATCTATTAAATGTAAAATGTTTATCCATTTTGTTCATAACAATTGTATGAAATGGCCTCAGGTGCATCTGGGCCTCCTGCCAAGATGAAGGGAATGTCATCTTTCCACACTACAGTTGCCCTGCTCACGTCTCTGTCATTGTTTGTTTTGCTCATCTTCAACTTGTCCTTTACATTACACTTTGGATTTACATGTCATGCTATGTAACTATGTCTTTAACATTCAACAAAAAATACACTCGATATGTCATGCCGAATGAGTATAAGACTCAATGATCAACTAGAGCCTAGTTTTCAGAATAAGTTTAAGGTTGCATTGCCTGCAGTGTGATGCAGTGCAGTCCGATACACATAGCCTATTCCCTTGATCACAGATACAGTACACTCTATACCCCAGAATTATTGATAACCAATAGTGTGATTGTTGTCGACATCATACGAGTTGTGAGTTGTGTGCGCACAAAAATATGTATTTACTTGGACTATACAAGAGAAGTCGCACGTCTGAAAGCAGCACTTAAACTGCATTGAAGCTGCAGAGCTGACTGCACACCTTTGGTTCACATCAAATATGTGAGGTGCACAATGTAGTCTTAACCCTATCTTGCACAAAAACTAAAATCACATTTCTTTCCTGTCAAAAATGAGTGGTTTTATGAAGCCAGCCCAAATCTTTAAAATTCACTGCACATGTCAAACAGAATCAGGATTTGGCTTTACTCACTCCATTCCCTCCCATTCGAAATTTCTGTGACTTAAGGCCCCGTGGTCCTGACCATACTCTCTTCATGTGTTGACACGATTGTGGGAAAATGTAAGATTAAACATTTTCAGCGAGCAGGCATATTTGGTCCAGATATTCTTTCCTAAGCCATACTTAAAATAAATAAATAAAGTGTGTCAATATTTCAGAGTAAGCTTATAGTATTTCCAGAGTAAACTTATGATATTTAGGTCTACAACACTAGAGAGTCAAATTACTCTACCAGTGGAGTCAAAAGTATAATGTAAAATTCTACAGGTTTCTATATCCCATTGTTTCTTGGGTTTCTAGTTTCCTTTTGTGTTGTCTTTGAGTGTCATGGGCAAAGACCCCTTTTTACCCCTGTTTTATAAGAGAAAGAAAAGAAAAAGTGGGTAAATACACCACTTAGGTACATCTACATTTGGTTATTGTAATTTCACACAAGATCCGGGTGTTTTGAGCTGATGCATCTTTGAAAATAAATCAGAAAACAATACGAAAAAATGTTTTCAAATGAACATGAGCACCATGTATGATTTCAAGGTAATTTTATTCACAATGCAGATTTACCGCCTTGCTTTCATATTCATAATAACATCCAGTTTACATCCACATTACATCACTTTTTATCTGAATGATTGGCATTTTACGCTTTTAAACATTTTCCAGCGTGGCTTCCCTACATTATTCTGTATCGATTCTGAGATATATGACCTAGACCAGTGGTTCTGAAAGTAGGGAACCCTAGAGACCCGTGAAAAAGATTCTTGCAATTTAATACAGTAAATGAAAATGCTATATTTAGCTACAACAATCGTATCAGATTCTGCTCCCCATCCCCACCCTCATGACATTCACCAATAACACACAATGTTGACAAATTGCTGTGTGACACGTTGTCAAATGTCAGAAGTGGTTATGAGAGGGACCTCTCCATTATGGGTAGCCAACCCAAAATAGTTTGAGAACTTCTGACATAGACAATATTCTACAGCAATAGACAACAATAAACAGCAGTGCCATAAAACAATGGCTCACAATGGGTTAAAGTCCAAGCTGACTGTATAATCAAATGCAATTGCGTTTTACATAAATTTACATTTAAGAAATAGTTGGTACAAGAAGCCTTTAGATGAGGAGGATTAGTTTAGCAAGGAATCTCTATCGGAAAAGAAGAATCTTCACAAGCTTTTAGAATTAGGCCTATATTAAAATGAAAATTGAAAGCCAAATATAGGCCTACACATGATCTGCTTTGTGGCAGTAAATGGTACTCTGTTTTGGCCATTATTGATTCATTTTGACAAATTCTTCTGAATTCTGTCAGTGGCCGGCTGCTATCCCTTAATGAGGACTTTCATTTTCTTTCTAGCTCAATTTAATTTTGACTGCTCATGCCTTTGTAATTTTACAGTAACCAAAGCCATGCCAAGATTAAGCCAAAACATACAATGACAAGCAGTTTAAATCCTTCTAGTTCAGCTGCTCCTCCCACTGCAAGAGTTTTCCTGATGTAATACTCCCCTCTGTTCATCCCTCTGTTTTGCTGCACCATGTCCTCAATGGTTCTGAAAAGCTTCCCAATCTCTGCCTTATTTCTACTTTCGCCTTCCGTATTTTCTTCATTCCAGTACTCATTGTCTATGACATGATAGCGACCACTGCATTTAGCTACGAGAGCTTTCAGTGGACCTTGTCTCCTGTCAGAGCTCTTACTACTACTTTCCTCTACAAACTCCTCAATAGTCTGACCTCTCAGCTCCTCGCCGTGTGTGAAGACTATCACTGCATACCCAAAGACATCTGAGGAAAGCAACTCCTGAATCTGGTTTATAACCTCCACATCATCAGTCAGGTACCTCCCGACTCGTATCACAATGATAAAGGCGTGAGGTCCTGGGGAACTGAGAGTAAGGCATTTTGGTATTTCAGGATTCAAATCATTTGGAGATTTTGGGTTAAGAAAGCCAGGAGTGTCTATCACTGTGACCTTCCTCCTGTTGACTAGACTGTTGTGTGCTTCACATGTTTTGGTTACATCATAGTGCGATGTCTTCACTAGGAAAACCTTTTCTCCCAGGATGGTGTTTCCAGTGCTGCTTTTACCTTCTCCAGTTTTGCCGAGCAGTACAAGCCTCCATTCACCTGAAAATAAGACAGACATACAAACATGTTTCATATATTTCTCATGAACTTTTTAATGTAGGTCCTATACAACAAAAACAATGAAATTTACTTGTGTGGAAGGTGATAGATGCTGTCTTGGTCTTCTCTCCATCTTGGAGTACAGTACAGACACTGGCAGTGTACTGAGTGTCTGGCTGCAGGCCTGTAAGAGTTGTGCTGCAGGACTCTGTAGAGATGGTCTGTGGTTCAGTCCCTTCACTGCAGTAGGAGATCAGGAAAGTGTGTGGAATCTGCTGCATCCCCTGCTGTAGGCTCCAGCTGAGATCAGCCGTCCATTGGTCAGGAGATATTGTAGCAAGGTCATCGACAGACAAACCCTTGGGAGCCAACGTACCTGCTTAATTGAATGAGAGTCAGTGATGTGAAGAGAAAGGGAATAAGTTAATAGAAATGTTACTTTCAAATTCCATTAAGTAATACTACTCAACACTACGAAACATCTTCAGAGGTTACCATACAATATTTTTAATGCTTCAGTTGGACCTTACAAGACATACCCATTTGGAAGGTTATAGAAGCTGGGTTGCTTTTTTTCCCTTTCCAAAGAGTGCAAACGTTGATGTTATATTCTCCCTCAATTTCCAGATTAGAAAAGCTGTGCTGGGGAGATCTGACAACTGTTCTCTGTGTGCAATTCCCATCAATCCAGAGCTTCACTACGTATGACTCCATTTTAACCCCTTCTGATCTGCTCCATGACACTGATGCTGATGTCACACCCACATCCACAGCAAGATTCTCAGGAGGAGGAACATCTGACATGGAGAAAGATATATCAATTGTGACATATTTGGGTTTGATCCATTTATTTTATTATGTCACAGTTAAGTTATACAGAAAGCAGCAAACAAACCTGTTAACACTGTGTCAGATACACACAGACTCTCTCTGTCTTCACCACTGAGTGTGACCACAGTAAAGGTGTACTTGTATCCGGGACTGAGCTGGTGAATTTGGAGGTCAAGTCCATCTACTTCCAGTTCCTCCTCATTTCCTTCACTAGACCATGACACCCTGAATGTGTGGGGTCCGGTGAGTCCCTCAGGAGGTCCCCAGCACAGACACACAGAGTCTGGCTTCACTGAGGTGAACTCAATGGGCCCAGGAGGAGGCACAGCTGGGAAGGAGAATTGTAATTAATAATTTCTACTTTGTTGTTTTCTGATGTTTCCCTTTAAACTTTTATAGGGCACACAAATTTCAGCTCCCCAGTGAAAAAAAGTTTGAGATGCTCCAGGCCACCGCTGATTGGTCAAATGTCAAGATGTCACTGTCTGAATGTCTGATTCCTCCTGATTAATTAGGTGTGCAAGTAATCGGAAGTGATCAACCCTATAAAGGGTGACCTGGTCATCTCAAATACTTTTTGTACACCCTTTGATATGGCTTTTCTCACCTGTTTGAATCCTGGTTGAGACAGACTCACTTTTTCTCCCGTCCTTGAGCTCAGTGCAAACAATAACTGTGTACTTAGTGTCTGGCTGCAGGCCTGCAAGAGTTGTGCTGCAGGACTCTGTAGAGATGGTCTGTGGTTCAGTCCCTTCACTGCAGTAGGAGATCAGGAATGTGTGTGGAATCTGCTGCATCCCCTGATGTAGGCTCCAGCTGAGGTCAGCAGATGTTGGAGTCACTGTGTCCACAGTGACATTCTCTGGGGCTGGAAAGTCTGTTATGGACAAATGTGATTCATTACTAATTTGATATCAATCAACTCAATGATGCACCGGGAATCATTCCTGTGTGTGTGTGCATAGTTTTCACAAGTAAGATTGTGTTATTTATTACATTGACTCACCGATACAAATTGTTTTAGAGATAGGTGTGCTGTGTATGCCTTCCAGCACTGTGGTAACACTGATAAGGTATTCTCTGCCAATGTCCAGCTCAGTAAAGCAGTATTGGAGAGATCTGATAGATGTTGTCTGTAGACATTCCAAACCAGTGCTGATGGTGAGCAGGTATGAGGGCTGGTCCACTCCTGCTGGTTTGCTCCATGACACTGATGCTGATGTTAGATCCACCACCACATCAAGACCATCAGGAGGGGGAATGTCTGTAAGGCCTATAGCAAAAGCCAACAAGACAATGCAGAGCAAGAATTACATTTACAGCCTTTTGCTGTTTGGTTTAAGAAATATACCGTATGTCATGGATGCAGGGGTGGATGACTGAGCAAGTATTTCATAGTGTGGACCTGCTATGAGGACAGCTCTTACTTGTTTTCTTTATCACCACTGGTTTGTTGATCTGCTTCAGGTCCTCAGTGGCCTCCACCAGTATGTGACTCTGCATATCAGATTCTTTGTAGTGATCCCTCACATGTTCCTCACAGAAGGAGCTTGAACAGGTCAAACACGACTTACAAGCCTTCTTTGGACACACATCACAAAAGACTCCTTCAGGCTCTGCTGTGTGAGGACTGTAAATATATGGAAGTAGCACATTGTGTTTCATTTTAAAAACATGCAAACATAATAAACAGACACATCAAAAACCTGTTGTCATCAGCTTGTATCAGGTACACTTTACGCCAGCTCATTTCAGATCAAAAGCCCACTAAGGGCTGTATTCTCCCACCTGCGTAAGTGAAAATAAGTGCGCAACAGCGCCTTCGTGCTCACTCAAGTCTATGACTAAGCGGGGTTTACGCGGGATTTCACCAGTTGCGCACTTTGGGTGGGGCCAGGCTAAAATCAGCATATAAATCAGCATGTAAATGTTTCGCATGTAAATGAAGCCTAAGCGCATTCTCCCGTGCACTTAAGCGCTTTTCCCTTAACGCTCACCAAAGGGCTGTAGTAAGGTCAAGCGCCACTATGAGGCAAAAGGTAATATTGCATTTATTGTCCACTTTGACTCGCAATTTGAACATTTTACATGGGTATACTTTGTTGATGTTCCATCAGCATGAGTCCAATACTGCGAAATTCAATTCGCAGTATTGCTATTTCTAAACTATACAGTTCCACATGAGCTTTCTACATTACCTGTGGCCAAAATATGAGAAGCTTCCCAGAGCATGTTCTCATGCTTACGAACAAAAGCAAATCATTAATTGTCAATATAAGAATCATATCATGCTATACCCACGGACAGCAACCAAAACATGAACCTCGTTTCGCCATGTGCAAGTGGACAAGGTACGTCAGACCAAAGAGTATGCTGTGCTGTCTGGACAATCACTTGTGGTTAAATTTTTTATTCTTATATGATTCTTATGTAGATTCTTCGATGTACATGTATATGTAGAAATATAGATGTATATGTATGTGTCTATATATATCATTCCCAGTTGTGCTAAGTGGGAATGATATATATAGACACATACATATACATCTATATTTCTACATATACATGTACATCGAAGAATCTACATAAGAATCATATAAGAATAAAAAATTTAACCACAAGTGATTGTCCACTATTTTAATCTGAGCTTTGGGCTAGTCTGTGTGACAACTGGCTGCCTCTGCCCTAAGCCGGGCATACACTGTGCGATATTTTCACTCGTGGGTCTTGAGCTTCTGCTCACACTGCACGATGGAATTTCACTGTTTTAAAGTTCACAGCTCACGACTCACGTCCTCACAATACACAAGCCGACAGTCGGATGCGAGCGAAATGCTTCCAGTGTACGACACGACAGGCATGTTTCCCCGGACTGCAGAGGAGGGAACATGCACACCTGAGGTGGAGATGAGGTCGCGCTCAACAGCGAATCGCACGGCCCTATTCATTTGTGCATGTGAAGTGTCAAATCGGGTCGTAGCACTGCTTTAACTGTGCGATTTACGCACGAGCCACGACCAGAATTTCAGACCGTTTTGATGTTCTTGCGACCCAGCGATTTCACGATCGTGAGGCAAAATCGCTTGTCGTTACCCCATGTACACTGCGCGATGCGAGACTCACGATTGACCCGCGATTGAGCAAGAAATTGGCCCGACTCTCAAAAAGTCGTGCGAGTGCCAAATCGGTGCAAAATCGGGGCAAAAGTCGCACAGTGTAAGCCCAGCTTTAGGTGGGATGCACTGTAAAAAAAATGCCTGTTGAAATTACGGCAAAAAACTGTCAAATTGCAACAGTCAGTGACCGTAAAATGTAAAACAGTTTATCTCTGTACTAAATATGGCAAGCCACTATTTAGTCAAAAAGCGCTACATAACTTTATTTTTGACAGGTGTCATATGTAGAAAATACTGGACTGTTCTCTGTAAACGAAGATATTGGAAAATACCGTTAAGTGAGATGAAGTAGTCAAGAAACGGTACATAACTTTATTTTTCACTGGTGTCAATATGTAGAAAATACTGAACTGTTCACTGAAAAGAAAATATTGGAAAATACCGTTAAGTGAAGATGAAGTAGTCAAGAAACGGTACATGACTTTATTTTACACTGGTGTACACATATGTACACAGCAAATTTGCCAGAGTTCAATTGATCAGAGTTAGACTGGTGTTCAGCCAAAATCTAAACATCAAGAGTTGCAGCAACACTACAGAGTGTTATTTGACTCCTCTGGATCCGAGTTGTTGAGCTAAGAGAGCTAGAGAGTTAATGTTTAACTCCCTTGAGAGTTATGCAAACCATGCATCCCCAATTGTCAAATGTTTTGGCGACATGAGCAGCCATTTTTGTTGAGTCCCCTATAAGTGAACCAAACTCAATCCTCTGTTAGTGAACCAAATTGTGAACCAACAGACAAAGAACTCTGTTCTGCTTTTCTTCACATTGTGTATACTACAAAAAGTAGGTGCTCTTTCTGGTCGTGTTAGGCGTTTTGTCCTCTTTTAGTCCAATAGATCTCTTGTGATTGCACTTGTTCCAGGTGTAACTTGTCAAACCACTGATAGGCTGGTTGTAACAGGCAGAGTTTGACTTCAACATGCTATCTTATTAGTAGCCATCAATGAGTATTAGAGTACAACCCTCTGCATGTTATGTGTTCTAGTTCATCCAGCGCAAAATTCTCCACCGTAATCATTTCTTTTCCCTTATTGGGCTTTGCCATCACAGTTTTCGATTGAGAGGCAAATTGAGGCTTTGCCATCAGAGTTTTCGATTGAGAAGCAAATTGACACAGTAAACCTCTTCAAAATTCAGAATATCTTTTTTTGCATTCCTCCTACCCAACAGAAAGCAATGGAGGTTATAATGAATTGAATATTAATTACTCCACAGAAAACATATTGCCTGCCTGCTTGGCTCCAGGTGCCTCCACGTTGTAGATTTGACAACAATGAAGCTGGCAACTGAATAAACTGTGCAACAGTTAAGGACTGCAAATGGCAACAGTTTGCACATTTTGCAGTAATTCACTGTAACTTATTATTTCTCCGGTAACAGCCTACAGTTTAGCCTCATTTAATGTGTAAAATATACCTATAGGCTAGTATAATCTGAAAAAGTCTACCTGGGACAGTAATCCCTTGAGCTCTTAGAAGTAGCCCAGTCTATTTGAAACTGTCATTCTACCCCATCCAAATCAATCTATCAATCAATTCCTGACCTCACCTGAGTGCTGAGGGCTGTCATGCAATGATTAACTTACTGCCTGCACCTGCCAAATGCTTCATCACTCGGGTCACATGGTTCACTTGAACATGTATTTAAACAGGGACTGTTGCATTGTACTGCTCACTGGTTGCTAGCTAGCTAGCTGGCCGGCTGGCCGTAAGGCCGGGTGGCCGGCTGCTGGCCTGCCCTCACCTGGCCCGCCCGGCTAGCAGGTCACGTTGAAAGGGTGGCTGCATGGTGGCTTGCTAACTAGCTTGTTTGTTAGCTTGCTTGCCCCGCTAGCTTTGGCCTTCATTTTCCTTAAGGTTATTTTCAGGCCTTTTTAAAATAAAGAATGGATTTGCATACCCTTCATTGATGATACTAGACTGGTCCACCTGCCTGCACTAGACAATCTGGCAATTGGGCATTTATTTAGGTATCTAATTAAGTTGATGTTTATTGGACTCCAATGAGTAGAATCAGTCTAATCAGTTGTCTGATTGTAACTCTATAATTGAACTCACCTGAGTATAATCAGTCCAATCAGTTGTCTGATTGTAACTCTATTATTGAACTCACCTGAATATAATCTGTCCAATCTGTTTTGGCAACCACTGCTGCCATAATTTTACCGTAAAATGTAAAAAAAAAAAATACCATTACTTATTTAACGGTAGGCTTTGGCAACCACTGCTGCCATAATCTTACCGTAAAATGTAAAAAGGAAATATACCGTTATTTGTTTAAAGGTAGACTTTGGCAACAACTGCTGCCAGCAATTTACCATAAAAACAACTGTTCTTTTTTATACTGTGTGGGGCTAATTAGCGTGTGTAAAGAATCTGTCCCTGGGCTGAGCAAAGGTAACCTGGCTCTCGCAGATGGATTGTCATCCATCTGGAATTATGATGGTAACCTTGCTGTTCTAGCCCGTGGGTGTATTCAAAAAAAGCTCGAACGTGATTGGAGAAATTAGGTAACAGTGACGTACTACTTCAACCAGTCACATCGAAGCGGCCCGTGACGTAGTTTTCTGCGACGCGAGATAGAAGCCACAACAGAGCAGTTAGCATGTTGACAGTAGTTCCAGCCCAGCTAGCATGTGTAGTGGATCATTGTTGGCGTTTGAACGGCAAGCCGCCTGTGGTATGCCACCTGTGTCCGACATCGGACCACTGACGGTTACAAAACACACAAGGCATCGGTGGATTTTGGTTGGCAATCCGACATAGTGCACGAGTACTCTGCAGGGTCCAAACAGCGGCATGCTACCTGACAATCCATCTGCGTGAGAGCCAGGTTACATGCTACCAGCCCCTAGCACCAATGGAGGAGGACCGCCTACTCATTTGGTGCCAGCAATTCATCGTTTGCATCAGATAAATCACAAGAAATATACACGTATGGTAAGTTAGATGTCTTGAAATGGCTATATTTTCTTTTAGTGAACACAATTCTCAAAAGAAAGTAAATAAAGAAGCACTCCTCATTTACTTTCTTTTGAGAATTGAGTTCATTCATTGATGAGGTTAAGCACCCAGTGTAAAAGATAAGAAGACAAGGTGTTGAGCGCGCTTCCTGATCTTTCTTTTAGTGAACACATCATGGGCATGGGTTTGTCCGTTTCTCTGACGGGGTGATAAATATTGCAGACAAAATGGACGTCTGCTTGCCTGCACAACCAATGTGACATGTATTGATGAATAAAACTTAATCAAGTATGTGTATTTCGCTGAAAATGATTGACCAGCGATAAAATGTTATTCAGACAAAATTGCCAGCCATATGAAAACAATGCAGCCTCAACAGCATGCAGTTGCTACTAGCATTATTGGTTGTGTTCTGGTCACCGTTAGGCATGCCAATTTACCTATGATAGTAAACCGTTTACAGTCCCATACGTTTTGTATATCCTACCATGAGAGAAATATACACCAGGATTGCATTAACTACTCCCGGTGTGCACGATTAACTTCGGGTCTGATTAACTTGGATGGCATGATAAAGAGCTGTTCACGTCAGACGAGACAGGATGATAACTCCTCGCACGCCGCCATTACTGTTGTGATTCAGGGAGGGGGCAGGCACAGCCGAACTACCCTGGGGGAGGGTGTTGCGTTCGATAAATGTCATACCCACTGAAATCCCTCCCTACGATCCTGATTCGTCGAGCTGCCCCGTTTATTTCGTAAACGGAGGAGGAGAGCGAATCACAGGTGCACCAGAAGGTTTGTGTAGCCCAGCCCCCTGGGCGTCAACACATAGCTTCTGGTTCACCAGGAAAGCCTCATTAGGCTTTATCTCAAACCCAGAGCAGACAGTCTCGTTAATGAAAGTGGCACATCTGGTATTTAAGTACACATAACATGTTCTGTACAGCTGTCAGCAGACCATGATAACATTTCCAACTCTTCAGTAATGTCTAGATCTTGGTGGGGTAGTGTAGTGTAGATTCTATACACATGTGGTTGTACAGGCGCATTTTGAAACAGGCTCAACACAGAAGACCAAAGAAATGGAATTGTGGTAGGTTGTGGTGCGCATGCTCTGTGCCAGCCATTACTGAACTCACTGTCTTGTCTACCTAGAGTGTTCATTTGATGGTTTACAACAGTACAAGTGAGGGAAGAGCCTAATTCAATTTCCACTGTACATGTGTAGCAGCTGGATGACCCGGTCGGTGATGACAATCCCAGCAGACGCTGCCAACGCCATGACTTGCCTACCTTCATACCTATTTAAGGCTAAGACCTGAACAGCAGTAGGCTACTATTACTTAGTTTTAAATTTACTGCTGACAGAAAGGGAGACTTGGGGTCCTTGCCAGTAGCTGGTGAGTGACAGGCCTCACCCTGTTTTTATTCCAGTACCCTCTTGTGTTAATTATTTTTCCACATGAAGTAGGTCTCTTAACCATGCAAAATCTGTGATTACTTTAGTCTTTACCATCGAAACAGGTTAACAACTAGGGCAGAAAGTGAAAAGGGGAAGCCCACAGACCTACAGTGTATATCAATATGTATAGGTCTGTGGGGAAGCCATCCTGGTGAGTTTGAAGTCAGAATGTCGTCGTGAAATAAACATTCCATCTCTCACATGCCGACGTTTTGGGACATGCTGCATTGGCAGCGATCACGGGGGATAGTACATTTAATTTAACACGAACTTAGCATAAACAAATTGGTCTGAATGTGACATCTTGGCATACTATTATGATCAACAGCACTCAGTCACCATAGCATGCGAGGTCTGGAAATGAGGCTTGTACAATATTGAATTACCGGCACTATGGGGGCATTCACAGTTGTAGCCTACCATGTCAGTCATTGTTTCACACACATCAAAAACACGTTAGAAACAACCAAGAGGTTTTCACTCACCATTTATATGTGGCATGGACCTCTCGACTAAAATCCCCACTTAAAGTTGGTCTTGTAAACAGTTGAGGACTGAACATCGCTGCGCTCTGCTCATTCTCCTTCAGTGGATCATTGGAAGAAGAGCGAGAACGTTCTTGCCACCAACTAATTCCTTGTTTTCTGTTCCTCTTTCAAAGAATGAATGTTTGGTAGTTTTGATAACACTTGAAATCGCGGAGTTCATACAGTATGCAGGCCGCCGTTGTTGTGCTAGCCACTGACTGTGGGGTGTGCTAGCAGCACTACAGTGTTGTCGCGCAAGATGCTACGTCATACCCGTCAACACCTCACTCCACGATGATTGGATCTAGGCATAGAGGCGGGCTCATTGACATTATCCAATGGTCGGGGCACGTTTATTTTCTACTCGAGGACTTCGGGCTCGACAAGGCTGTACCAGACCCCTGTGCGAGCTCACGAAGTGTAACGAAGATGCACGAAGCACTAGGGGTCTCGCGAGAGCCAGGCTAGAGCAAAGGGCCTATAAAGGCCTAACGATGCCACCAGTCAACAGTCTTCTTGACCAGGGACATTACGGAAGCAATGGTGACCCTTGCTGAGACGACTCCTGTTCCACTACAGGGCTCTAGACTAACTTTTTGCACTGGTTGCACCGGTGCGCTGAACTTTTTTTCTTCCGAACACATTACATTGCAGTTTTAAAATGCTTTTTGTTGTTGTAATTAGTATTATTATTATTATTTATTATTATTATTATTATTATTTTAAATAGCTGCCTGTCTATGTTCATTGGTAGGCCTAACAGTAGCCTATGCATCCCTTAAAGAAATAAAAAGATAGTTTTAAACTTATTTTTCGGATGCAATATAGTCTACATTTGCATTTTGGATTGATTTGCAGGCCTATTTATGTTTCATTTCAGTAATAACATAAAATTGGCATATTATTGACACAAATTGGGCATGGGCATGCTTCACGTATATGTGCCCAATGTAGGCCTATGTAAACTGGTCTTCCTCTCCGCAAGATACGCGTGTAAAATGACGACGCACTGTCAGTAATCTGTGTATTAGGAAGGATACCGGTATTGGCGCTGTCTGTTATTTCCCCAGACGTCTTCAGCTTTGAAGTGTCTGCTATGACCCCTATAAACTGGGCACACGCCACATCATCTGTAGGTCGAATTCACATAGAGGCCATTTTTAAGGATAATTATTTGTGACTAAACTTCGTGTCTCTGCAGTCCTGGTTCTTTATAGTGATCCCTCATGTGGTGCTCACAGTAGGAGGCATCGCACGTCAGGCAGGACTTTAATGCAAAATCCTCACACTGGTTCACATCACACAGAACCACGGCAGGCTCGGCTGTGAGAGAACTGTGAAAACATGTATTTTATGAATTAAGATAATTTTGAAGGAATGAATGAATGAATGAATGAATGAATGAATGAATGAATGAACGAACGAATGAAAATCACTGAAATGAAAGATAAATCACTGCCTTCTGTAGTATCTCAACAGTCATTGGACAAAGTAGTTTAGGAATAAAGACATTCCCCACTCACAAAAAGAGATGTGTAATGTTGCCTTCATGTAAGCTATAAGTGCAAAACTCACTATGTGGCTAAACATAGGCTACCTAGAGTCTGTGTGAACAGTAGTTGAATATTCTGACTGCACTGATGCTCTACTTAATTCTCACAGAATCTGGCTGGTCCAAATAAACCCTGGTAACAAGATTAAAATAATAATTTTAAAACAACAGAAATACTGAGTAGTGTCATGAAGTCCCATTAAGCTTAGCTGATGTCTTTATCTTTTGTTGAAGGAACTTGTGAAAAGAAGTTATTTTAATACCTTGTCTCTGCATGGTGTCCTTTTATAGTCATGGGGATATCCATTGACCGAACACTCTTCATGGACATCTAATAACACTTCCCTACCCATAACGTAATAACGCTCTACCCATAACGTAATACATTATTACGTTATGGGCAGGTTATTACATTATGGGCCTTACACTAAAAAAAAAACTTTGATAATGTAATAACAATGCCCATAACGTAATAACTGCCAGTAATGTAATAATTTGAGCCCATTTGAAACGTAATATAGCATCAAATAGCAACAACGGTAAATGTGTAGAGCCAAGTGTTTTAACATTAGGTAAGGTTGGTTGACAGGTATGCCAAACATGATGATAATACTAAATTGTTAAATATCTAAATTTTATTCAGCAAATATGTAGTTAATGAAGCTAATGAATGTTGTTCTTATGTCCTGATGGAACAGACATCTAGGGGCTATGACAATGTAGTTTAATGATGATATTAAACTACCAATTATAGTAATATTGCTTATTGTGTTAATGTGATATAATTAAATATATATTTTTACATTGTTTCTAAACTGAAGCAGGTTAGCTGATATGATTACTATACTAACTATCTTAAAGGTACACTGTGTAAGATTTTTAGTTGTTTACTTTCAGAATTCATACTACCTATTCACTAATGTTACCTTTTTCATGAATACTTACCACCACCATCAAATTCTTCATTATGAATGGGAAAATGGCACTTGAAAAGGGGGATCTTCTCCATGGACCGCCATTTTGAATTTCAAGAAATTGACATTTTTAGCTGCAAAAATGATGGAACATGGGCCATAGTAGAAAATATTTGTTTATTACCATAAGAAAGCCCAATTTCAATTAACAGCATAGTTGCAGTAATTTTTTTGACCATTTCCTGCACAGTTTACCTTTAAAAATGCTAATTATGGTACAAAATGTACTGATTAACTACAAATCTAGTCTTAACCAACAAAAGTAGGTTAACAAAGATACTAATAAGGTTAATTGTTTTAAGATGTTTAATTGTATTGTCTGTTATTTCACTGTTTTCAATATACTAGTTCAGAGTAGTTGTAGGTTGTTTATGCTAAATATGCTTGCACTCAGCACACACAGCACTTATAGCATTTTCTGTGGGAACGCAGTCTAGTTATAACTTGGGAAATTGTATGCTGCCTTGTCCAATCATTCCAATATGAAAGACAGCATGGAAATATTATGCTTTTGTGCAGTTTGTACCAGTTTACCAAATTAAATTAACTCATGACAACATCTAAACATCAAATGTTATCTTAGTGCGATATATTGTAAAATACATTTCCTGTAGATTTATTTCTTTGAAATAGGCGTATATTTTTTACATTTGAGTTTGAAGTGGATTAAGAGAATAGATTCATTAGAATTGAGGGGGTTGTTTTCCAGCAGGGGCCATTTTACTATTTTGCTTGAAAATAAAAATAGAACAAACTGAAAGCACAGGAAGCACAAGGGTCCTCATAGGAAGCACAAGTCCCTTTTCAGTTTGTGTGGGTATATCAAACAGTCCGGTCCGGTCCGGTCCGACGTATTTAGACCCAAAGGTCTTCACCAGGGTTCCCGTCACTGTGATTGTTCTCATTGTTTTTGAAAGGAGTGTTTCCTATTTTACCATTCATCCAAGCTGATGGAGGAAGAATGTCAATGCAGGTATTTTTATATACTGTATACTGCTTTATCATTGCGTCATTGCATCAGGAGATAGTGGCTGATCTATCTGTTCATCCATATGAATTGGAAGGGGCACATCTCTCTGAGTTTATTGAGACCTGGGAGGGATACCTACACAAAACAGCACATATGGGATCACTTCTCTCTCCAGAGAGCATCCCAATTGTTTAATGTTAAATTTGTTGTAGTGTTGAGTCTTGGTTTAGATGCAACCTTTGTAATATCACCATCTGGTAATTTCTGTTAAGACTTCCCCAGTTTAACTCTTTGACATTTTGCTGAGGGGCAGAGTGAGCATTATGCCAGTTTAGATGGTAGTATTCACCCTTACATTCAGTCCTTCAGAAGGCAGAGATGCACAGACTGTCAGCTGCCTTGTGTTCATGGTGCTGAAGCTGCCTCCTTGTCTGATGATGACCCTGCCTATGTCCCTGATGTTGATCCTGCTACTGTCCCTGATGGTAACCCTGCCTCTGCTCCTGATGGTGACCCTGTCTCTGTCTCTGATGTTGATGATGTGTCTGTCACTGGTGCTGAAAAACCCACGTTTCATGGCGTTCCCAATTAACCTTCAGAGGTTTTATAGAAAATGATTGGTTTTGTCCTTGAACAAGATATGGTCATGCTTGGGGCATTTAAAGCGATGGTTCGGAGTAGTTTTCTGGCTTGGTGCTGAAGCTGCCTGCTTGTCTGTTGATGAGTCTGCCTATGTCCCTGATGTTGATCCTGCGTCTGTCCCTGATGGCAAAGCTTTAGTTTGACAGAATATATTCGGCTTGTATTGATAATGATAAACTCCTGAACTATTTCCAAACTTCCAAATGCTTCGTTTTGTGAGTAGAGACCATATTTATACTACTGTAAAAGTGTGGTGTCATGACATGTTAATTTTCTGGGGTAAGTTTGGAGATGCCCAATAGCGCTTGAGCCAAGCTATTCGGAATAACCATACAATAACTCTGTAACTCTGCTAATGTTCGCCCAAGCCAGAAAACAGTTTGGGTGGAATACTGATCATGGATGTCACGGTTCAAATGGCATTAGGGTGAATCGCTTTAATAGAGTGTCACACCTGATCCGTCAGCTGTGCCCATGTTTCATCCAAAAATACATTTAAGAGATGCTCTTGTGGAGAGCCTAGCACTTGAAGGCGACAGTGGAGGTGTGTTAGATTTTGGAGGTGTTCCAAAATTCTCTTCCCCAATAAAAATTGAAGGATGAATACTCTGCGTTGTGTTTTAGTTGACTCACTTGCAAAAATAAAATAAGTCTTGACTTCGTAGTTAAAAGGATCGATCAGGATACAATTTAGGCCTATTATAGAAAAAGTGAGATTACAGAAAGAATAAGAAGAAAATAAAAGAAGTAAAAGTAGAAGAAGAATAAAAAAGGTTAAAAAGAAATAAAAATAAGACAAAGTGTCACAGCGTCTCACTATCTAGGCAGCATCCTATCTCTGGCGAATTATTAGCCTGATAAACCAGCCTAAATGGATTGGATGTCTAATTTAGTCTGGCTCTGATGAATGGATACAACGGAACATTGTTGATGAGCACAACCCGTTGTCTTTCAAATCATGTCTGTGCTAATAGGCCAACGCTCTAACCAATCAGCGCAACTGACTGTGACGTAGTAAGCGCGACAGAAAGCTGTGGAGGGGACTGTAAACAAGGGAAGTAGAGAAGCTGTGAGCAGGACAGTGGATAACTTTAACGTTTTGAGATGGAGTCGGACTTTAGTTGTCGCTTTTGCCAAAAAGACATGCGAGTTGCCGGTGTACTACAACACTATACAAAACTGTTCCAAAGTTCAACTTCAGCTTTGTCGGTTTCAGCGAACGTCTCGCATGCATTGAGGAAGCCCACGCATTGGGAAGCCCATCAACATACTTGAAAGAGATCTTCCAATTCATAGGCTGTCAGGTCACCTCAATTTTCGTTCATTCTCGCTCCACAGCATCCGAACACGATGTCCATAGATGATGAACTGACCAAAGCTATTGTAGCGAGTCTGGGGGGTTACTTGAGTTGTGTACGTGTTCTATGATTCTGTTCTATGGTTTGGTGGGTGCGAGGCACTGTTGGGGTTCGAATAAGGGGAGCGGGGAGTTCTCTGTTTACTGTGAGAGATCTACGTAGCAGCTGTGCTACAGTTGGGTTACTGGTAAGCAGTGTACTTGTTCATTATTTTTATGTATTTTTATGTTAACTGTCTCCATTAAACGGACACTTCTGTCTACATCCTGTGTGTTCCCTGCAGGCTTGTACGAAATTCAGAATTTCTGAATTAAATTCAATTCAGGAAGTGGAATTGAATTTGAATTTAATTGACTCCTCCCCTACAGGATGTTGAATTGAACTGAATTTGAATGACAGGAAATGGAATTCAAAATGGAATTGAAACTCACTGCAATTCAGGAAGTGGATGAACACACAACTTCTGTGTTTTCAAAATAATAAAATACAACAATAACAGTGTAACTAAGTACAATAGCATTAACAAAAATATATATTATTAATAAATTTAACTACAAATGTATTCAGCATTCAAAATGATAAGTAAATGTTGTATAAACCATGCAGGCCCCCATTGTGATTTTCAGTAGTTGCATGTATAATAATTAGTGTTATGCAAGGCCTACAGATGACTTTCACACTTCTTATTTGTTATGTACCAAAATGTATGTAAATATTACCACCTAAGGTCTACAGAAAAATAGAGAATGGCATTGTACTAACTCAAAATGGAAGTTAAAAAAACCCGAAAGTCAAATAATTACCTACCCAAATCCTAAAGCACTGCTAGGAAGCAGCCCAACAGGTGACCTAAGGGGGCTACAATTCACTCTTCCCACCCACCTTGCAGTGCCGGGAATAGACACATGCTTATAAATATACAGCACCACATAGTGTTCTTATTTTGTCATTACTTTGAGTTTCTTTGAATTTTACACCACCACCCAGGGATGGACAAAGACGCAACTACATGTATTTCGAAAAATACAATGCAAATACAATGTTACAAATACATTACAAAATACATAACAGTAAATGTATCAATAATCAAAATACTGTATTTTGCATTTCAAATACACAAAATACAACAGAAACTAGGTACCGTATGTGGGTTTGTCCTGACTTTCAAGATAATGAGTCTGGCTATTTGGTGTAGCGGTTAAAGCCCCAGTTTTGCATGCCAGAAGTTCAAGGTTCGAGTCTCAGCAAGGAAACTCAATTTCCCTTCGCTACTCAATGGCTTGTATGGCATGACCAAAAATAACAATTCAATTCACTTACACAATAAAAGGTAGTCCTACTTTAAAGCACACAACCTCCTGTGTAACCATCATTTCCAGTCATTGAACAAACAATAATGTTAAGTTCTTGTAATTATGGAGAAGGCTGTATAAACAATGGGCTACTTGGCACAACTAGCATTTAAAAAATGGTACAGATATGTCAAGGTCTGTATGTGAGTTCAATAAACAAGAAAGTGTATCTTGTAAATGATGTCCATCATCTTGCAAAGCGTCACTAATGCACCATTTGTGGCCTTAGAGCGCCATCTTGTGGGTGATGCATGGTGCAGCATTAGTAATGATCATGGTTGCACCTTTGGTGCTTAGCATGGCAATTTCAATTATTGATGATATTTTATCAAGAGTGGCGTTTTTTGATCCAACAGCATATATTCAATAATTCCGAATTTTGAGACTGGTTATTCCTTAGTAACTCGTAGTCAGGTAGTCACCTGCCAATGTTACCTGGGAATTGAACTGTCAATCTTTGGAGTCCTTCACCCCTTTCCCAGACAAACACTTTTACATTCCAATATAGCTACAAGCATCACTTACATACTATTTGATCCGTGTTCCTACTATGTAATTGCATTGTTCAGGAGAAAGTAGGCTATTGTATTTTCTCTTATTTTGAAAATTCAAAATACAGGGGGGGAAGTATTTTTATACAAACTTCAAATACTTGTAATTCACTGACATGAAATACAAAATTCAAAATACTATGTTCTATTTCGAAATGTATTTTAATTGAAGTATTCAAGATACTGACCATCCCTGCCACCACCTAGTGTCAGTATTATGTCATTGCTTTGAATTTCTTAGAATTTAAATTCTGTGAAATTCAGTTTCCTGCCATTCCAATTCGAATTGCAATTCCATTTCCTGTTTGGAATTTTAATTCAATTCATATTGAAATTCAAGAATTGAATTTGAATTTTGGGGTCATTCTCAATTCAATTCGGAATTTCGTACAAGCCTGGTTCCCTCGCTATCAAACGCTACACTATGTTTCACTTCAGAGAGTTTCGGATCGTGAAAACATCCAAGGGTATAGACGTTTACAGAAGGAATATTTTCCTTAGCTGAATGAGGAGACACGATACACCACGTGACCGCGCTAAACCAATCACGTTGCCGATTTGGACAGCTATCAGTCCTCTTGCGTTCCACAAATTGTACTAAAATAAGGTTTTTAAAATATATATCTCTCTAAGGAAGACAGATTGATTCTTAACAGTTAAGAATGACCGTGATTAATTTATATCTTGAAGAACAATAATGCATGAGGGTGCCAAAGGCAAAGACATTAGCCCAAATAGAAATAGGCCTACAATATCAATAATATCCAAGATCAATAATGATCGTTCATATAGGCTATACAAAGTGGTCCAACTGTTAAACTGTGCTTCAAAAGGCAATGTAAGTTACCTTTCATGATATATACATTTTTTTTTTCAAATAAATGGAAACAATTCCAATTTTCAGTGATATTCATGCATTTAAAGTGGGATAAATGGATCCTAACATTATCAAACACAAGCAGGTAATTGGAGTGCTTCTGGGTCTTCACCTTTTTTCCTTGGTGCTCATCAGTGTAGGGGCTGTCAAACTTGGTCCAGGAAGACAGATGCTGAGGCATTGTAGCCAAATAAAAAAGTAAAAAAAAAAAAAAAAAGCAACCTTGAGTGCCTCGGCATCCGTCTTCCTGGATTCCTAACAGTGCTTCATTTATAACAAAACAATAATGCAAGTGGTGGTAGATCCCTTTTTAATCAATAATGGAAGCCATTATAATTATCAATATAATGAATATGCAGTTATTCATGTGGTAATTTATCCATTACTAGATACACAACACATACAAACAGTCATAAGTATATGCTTCAATAGACTGGCCTAACTGCATGGCTGTACCTAAACAGGAGGACTAGGGCATCGGTCTACAACCCCTTGGTGGCAAGGAAGATGGAGGCAAGGCAAAAAATTACAGGCTGCCCTTTTAATGTATGCCATTGAAATGTTGACAAAATTATCCACTGTTGGCTCCTTAGTGGCACCTAGAATCCAGCTGACTAAATTATTAAGTACAAGAGGAACAGCTGTTTGTGCTTCACTGAACATCTGTAGTCTTCTACAGTGGGAGGCCATGGGAACAACGTTGTCCTTTTTCAGTGTTGCTATCTGTCTGGCTCATTTTGCTGGACTGTCACAATCTGTTTCCACACCTAAGGGTAACATGTCGAAGACCATATCTGTTGACAAAGTCTGAGCAACAAACAACAATTCAGGCATACAGTATTACAAGTGGTGGGGGTGAATAACACAAGCTGACGGCGGTCATGTCGGAGTCTCCTCTTCAATGTATCCTATAACAACAAATCAAACAGAACAATTCATGAGTCATGAATACCGGCAAAGGGGGCTTCATATTGTAGTTTGTTAACATGGTGGGAAGTGTGGCCTAATGATTAGTGAGGTGGTCTTACGATCAGACTAGGGTTGCTGACTCAAATCTCTGACCACTGCATACACCTCCATCCATGCCTAAAGTGCCCTTGAGCAAGGCATATATCCCAACATTGCTTTAAGGAAGGTAATACTCTTTAAAGGTAATACTCTTTAAATTACTGTAAGCATTACTGTAGCACCACACTGCCATAAGACTCCTGGCTTCCTACTACAAAATAATACAGATGGCAAGATGAATGGTCACACACTGTATGAAATTTGCCTTTATTTCGACAAATAATAAATTGCCTTCCAAACACCTGTAGCTTGAAACATACACTCCACTTGACTGAACCAGGCCAATATGTATTCCTCAATTTGTCTCATTACTTAGAAAATAATATATTATAAAGTACATGTGTGTTGGGCACACCCTTGTATGTGTATTTGTGTGAAGTTAAGATATGACTTACTGTTGATTCTCTGCTCTGGCAGGATCCCTCAAAACCTGGTATTCCGTGGGTAGCAACTTTTGGATAACTGCACCTCGAGATCCACACAGTCAATGTCCTTGATATGAAGGTCCTGTCTAGGTCCTTTACTTCAGGAGCTTGCACAAAAGAAAAAAAAAAAAGAATGTAGCTGGCAGACAAACAGTAGCCTATATTTTCGCTGGTGGACTGGTACAGTTGCATATTGTTAACATCAAGCACACAGACATGATCCTCATTAACATTCACACTACCTATTACAATCAGTGTGTTAACTTGTGACAACAGATTGTAGGCCTAATAGACTGCTGGATATTGTTAACACAGACCCCCCTCAATAACTCAGATGGGGTGGGGAACAGTCCTTAACTCAAACACAACACAAAGACATCTTTCCACAGATGATAGAACTAGCTTACCTGTCTGTGTGTCTTTGATGAAACCTTTTTGTCTGTCAGATGTGTTCTCCTAGCTTGCCAAAACAATACCTGAAGGCCTTCCCTTTGTCACGTTTCCCCCTGTGGAAAATCAGTACGTTATTCTTCAATCACAAAGCAATTAAGTCCATATAAACTAGCTTCTTAGTGTTATTTCCACATCAACGGAACAATTAATTCAACATAATTGAGCAAGTGCGTTGTGAGAGATCATCGTGGGGCTCGATTGACTGGGGATGGTTTCTCGGAATGCTCACCGCACTGAAGTGTTTGAGAATACAATCACGCACAAGAATGAGTCTCAGAAGTGTTTTCGTTGGTTTACTCTGTGTATTTACTGTCTGAATACACGGTATCAGTGTGATTCTAGTGTAGATCACTCCACCGGTATGGCACTATTAGGTCCATAACATAGCCCAAAAAGTGTATAACATCGATGTTATTTTAGTGCGACGCGATGCTGGTCTCGTCGAAGTGCAGTGTACTAATTTCCAAAGTGTAAAATTTAACTTAAGACGCAGCATGTGTCTCCTCTAGCCGCCGTGCACAGCTGTTTATCTGTCATCCCCAGTCAATCGAGCCCCACGTTCATCTCGCACAACGTCCATGTAAACTTCAATCTTACGACCACAGACTTTGTTTAGATAGTCAACATTAAAGACTGTAAACTGAGATTAAAAAGGGAGACGTCCGGGGCGACAGTCCATCTGTTACAATGGCAACAGGGTGAAGCGTTTACCAAATCATTACCGTCATCTTTTAGGAATATACTTTACACACACCCTGACGTTGTTAAGAGCATGCCACTTACCATTATATGAGGTGAACCTCGTCCACTCCGAGGACCTTGTCTTGGAAGACAACACGTCGCGCCACTTGTTCAGCAAAAGCCATGCCTCCTGACTGCTCGACTGCTCCGAATGCCAACTGACACTGACGACACATTTTGATGTTGCCTGGGTTATCGACGCCCAGTTGCATGGCAGTGAGTCCAAAATTGCTCGCCTCCTTCGCCTGGTCTACCATTAGGGCTAACAAGGGCGAGACGACTACCGGTACTACCATCGGGTTTTCAAAGAGCCCCATCATTTCGGCTACCAGTGGAGCTAGTTTGTACTAGTACATCAGACTTTTGCCATAGCCTGTCGGTAAAACGGCGAAAACGTCCTCATTAAAAATGAATGAACGTAGAGCCTCTTCCTGCTCACGTTTTAACGAAAACCCCAAGTCTAATTCTTCCAAAACTGATGTCAGCGCTGTTCCATTGCCGCCGCCATCTTTCTTGTTGTGCTTCTTCCAACGTCTCACTGCTCTGTCGTCACTCCCAAACCCCGCCCCAGAACCCTCTGCCCCGCCCGCGTTGATTCAAAACACATCTCTGCGTTGTGATTGGTTTAGTTGCCATCTGCCAGATTCAGGGCAGTGTGTTCATATGAAACCAGGCCAACCAGCAGGCAAAACATTTTGCCGTCCAGCAGTTGGCGCTGGTTTTCCAGGCTAGCGAATGACAGGCAAATCGACAGCTGACAAAATGGTGGCAACGTTTTTTATACCGTCTTCCTCATGTCAGCAGGTTACACGTATGCAAGTATGATATTAGTTAAGGAAGCTGTCGTCTCCATGTCTGCAGTAGTGACGAAGCATAAAAACACCTATCACTAAGGATAACACACAGCCTAGATGTGTCTGCTATCTGGAAAGTTAGGCGTGAGCACACTGTGCCCTGGCACAATGGCCTTCAACAGCAGAGGCTCTTGCTCTGAGCTCTACAGATATCAGCAAAGTAACAGTAAACATGCCACATTCCAGGGCCCAATTGATTGGAACACAGGAAGGGCTAGACAGTGTGGTCTAGACTGGAAGGGCTAGACAGTGTGGTCAATCAGTTGTTGGTTAGCTGCAAAATGCAGCAGGATATACCACTGAAATTCAACAGGTGACATATCAATAAGCATCATGAAGCTGTACAAGGCTGCTGGACGCAGCAGTGGTCTCAGCACACGACTGAAAGGCTTTTTATGCGAGAACAGCCAATGGATGAAAGCTTGGATACTTCTTAGTCATGTAGGCTACGGAATTTACAAGATCAAAGACATTCACTGGAAAAAGTAATGTCAGTATTATGTGGATGTTATTCTTATCCTTATGTTTTTGTTGAGTATGCATATTTAGTTTATTTACATTTTTACATTTAAAACTTTGAGTCAGAACAAAGCAAGATCACAGCATACTCCAACTCAAACTTCATCCATGATATTTATGGGAAGTAATGCCAATTTTGTGTTGAACAGTTTACCTAATGTTTATGTTGAGGATTCTACAGTAGCCTAAGTGTGTGTTTTTTACATTTCAATATGATGAAAAGTATTGTGGTAAAATAGAATTTCATACACAATAGCAGTTAGTCTGTCGTTTATGTTTTTGTATAACAAACAAACGACATTTAATTTCACTATTCGTGTAGTTCATGTATGAAATTTGCAGTTCAACATTTGGCATTAAATGAATTGAAATAAAGAATAGCCTACTGTATATGTGTTTGTCATTATTATAATAACTAAAAACTTCTAGTGAGACAATTTTGGATTGAACACATAGGAAATGCAGAGGATAACAGATTAAAATATCCAGCCACTGCTATTCGCTGCAACAATACTGGATAGAGGTCAGACGAAATTAACAGTAGGCCTACTGTAAAACAGTAAAGTGCATTGCAAATACTAAAGTAATCTGTGCTACATATACCTCTGAATAACCTGCCAATAATGTAGGCTAATAATGCAGGCAGACAGCAGATTTGATCAACCCTCTCTTAAAGATGAAATACTTTGTCATTTTTTTAGATGGAAAAATGGTTAAACAGCTATCAAAGCTTTTTTAAGTTATTGTAAGGCAAATAACGTACGGTAATGACCTGCAAAATACCTCCTTACGTTATTGGCAGAAGCTTATCACAATTTTGGAAGAGAAATATTACATTATTGGCTTTATTACATTTCATATGGGCCCAAATGATTACGTTATTGGCAGTTATTACGTTCTGGGCATCATTATTCCATTCTCCACGTCTTTTTTTAGTGTTGGGCCCATAACGTAATAACCTACCCATAGCGTAATAACTTATTACGTTATGGGCAGAACGTTATTACCTTATGGGTGGGGATGTGTTATTACGTTATGGGCAAGTTATTACGTTATGGGCTTTATTACGTTTCAAATGGGCCCAAATTATTACGTTATGGGCAGTTATTACGTTATGGGCAGTTATTACGTTTTGGGTTCTTACATACGTGGGGCATGGTGAATGACTGTAATAAAAAATGTTGCAATGATAAACAAAACTATTTCCTATGTCTTTATTATCACATTTGCACTAATGGACTCTAGACAAGATGGCTGTTACAGTAACACTGTGCTCACCTCCGCTCCCTTCGATCACAGGCTGAGGTTTCCCCAGTAACAAGCTGGTCTGGAGCACATGTCTTCTGATGATCTAGGCGGACATCTGTTTTAAATTGGGTTTCCTCATCGCACCAGTCACTCCTCATGGACGTGACACTGGCACACGGTGACAGTGGCTGACTGTAATGCAAAATATTCCAGCGAGTAATCAATCCTCCAACCAAATCAAGCCAACATACAGCTCCAGGCCACTTTATTAGAATAGCATGAAAAAGTTGATTTATTTCCATAATTCAGTCCCTCCAGTTTTTCGCGATTCAGCGATCGCGTGGATTCATGCAAATTCATTGATATTCCGCATAATTTCACGATGCCGCGTAATTCCTGTAAAGCCGCATTTTCCCCGCAAAATTTCAACATTCTGTGGAGTTTATTGATTTATATTTTCGTCAAAAAAATAAAAATGTGACTACAATACCACCGGAGACGAAAATCAATGCGAAGCATTTTTGTTAATATGTCACTGAAACATTGAAAAAGAATTGCCTGCTATTTCGGAAGTCGCGACCCTCATCTCAGCTGTTCCGCGTCTCTCCTCCCCTCCCTCACACATACACGCAGGCGTCGGTGCTGCACACTCATGACCCTTTTTTAACAGCAGTAGCCTACTTTTCAGTGCAATCCTGGGTGGAAAAAGTATTGTTGCCCATTTATCCATGACGAAGAAGTGTATGCAGTCATGAAATAGTGGCGGTACTGTCGCACAGTAGCAAACATCTTACGTTAGGCTACATTGCGGAACTTCTCCACTCTCCCCTGTCGCTTTCATGAGCATGCTACCCGACGGTCGTTGTCTGATCTTTTTTCAATGTTCGCTAATGTTTGTAATTTAAGGGTCTATGTCTATGCAGGCACAAGCCTTCTGATAATAATCACTGTAGTGCCGATCGCAAAGGTTTCGGAAGTGTGGAGTTTTGCAACTTGTTTCAGTCAAGGACACCGAGATAGGAAGTGAACGGCCCTTCCACGCGTTCACTGTGTTATTGCAATAAAGTCTTGCGAATCCATGCAACCATGCACACAACCATGTCAACGAGAGCGTGTATGCCATCACAACTTTGCATCAAGCAAATAATATGCAACAGCTTGCAATACGAGCACGAGAGAGAGAGAGAGAGAGAGAGAGAGAGAGAGAGAGAGAGAGAGAGAGACGCGTCTTCCAACAGGTGACATTGTAACGCTTGCATACAGCCTTTCCATCAATAATGTTAAACTGTCATGGATTGTAGATTCATGGCCCAGTTGTTAAACTATTCCAATCATTCATTTTTTTCTTTTTACATATTTTGGCCTTCCAGCTCAAAAAACCCATGAATTGGGGAATTCGCATCATTAGAATATTGTAATAAAATCACAATTTTCTTCATCAAAATTCGGTTCACATCAAATCAGTTGAAATTTGGTACTTTCTACATAACATGCAATGTTCAATACTTGGTTAGGACTCTCTCTGTCTTAATCAATGCCATGATGCGTTTAACATTGAAGTCAATGGCAGAAACTGTACATGGGAGTTATGGAAGCCAAGATATCCTTGATGCTTTGCTGTCAGCTGTTCTTGTTTGTTGACCTGGTGTCCCACACTTCACTCTTCAATATACCCATAGATTTCCATGCTACGTTTTGGTGTTAACTCCATTCATTTTCAATGGGATTTAGAATTAAACTGGTGAGTTAGCGCCACAATGTGGCATGGAAATCTACGGGTATATTGAAGAGTGAAGTGTGAGACATTTCAATGTTCAAAACTTAGTTATAAGCTGTAACTGAAATGCTGCATTCAACACTGAAGTCAATGGCAGGCGCATTGCATGGGAGTTATGGGAGCCCAGATACCCTTGATGCTTTGCTGTCAGCTGTTCTTGTTTGTTTGATCAAGTGACCCACACTTCACTCATACTCGTAGATTTCCATGCCACATTTAGGTGCTTTGGTGGTATTGACATTCTAACTCACCAGACATAAAACCCCTTTGAAAATGAATGGGATGTTATGTCTGATGAGTTAGTGAATGTCGATACCGCCAAAGCACCTAAAAGTGGCATGGAAATCTACGGGTACAGTGCCATGAGAAAGTTTGGGCACCCTTTTGGAAAATCATTACATCGGTTTATTTCTTGTTAAACTTTTAAAGTAGCAACTTCATTTTAACATATGTTAAACTGTAGGGAAAGAGAAACATTCTAGCAGTGGACAAATTTTCATAGGTATTATAGAAAGAATTTGATGTGGATTTAAACAAAAATAGGCGTGTGCATAAATATGGGCACCCCAAAGAAGGTATACCATTAATATGAAGTAGAGCTCACCTTTGCAGCACAAACTGGTTTTAATGACTTTGGAATCCCTTCAGTCACCAAGACAGACATGATTGGTCATCAAAATGTTATTTATCATACAAAATAGCAGACGAGGCTTGTCTCAAGTTCTGTCTCGGAGAGTGGAATATGGTGGGCTCTGAACAAACTGTAGTTTGTTGAAAAATAGTTAAAAGGGCATGGCTTAAGGATGGTAAGAATGGTAACAGGCACACTGCAGAATACCTCCATAGAATTACAAGACCATAGCTGCTGAAGTGCAGACTTAGACATGGGTCCTTCCACCTATACTTTTCAAAAGGCAAACGCTCATTGGATGGGTAACAAATAAAAAGGCTTTCCTGTGTATCCATCAGAAATAAGTTGTTAAACTTGTGCAGAAAGCTCATCTGGACAAGCTAAAAGCATTTTGGGAAATCATAGTGTGGTCAGATGAGACTGAGCTAGAGTTATTTGACCTTAACAATGGAAGGTGGACATGGCAAAAAATGCACCCATAAATTCTATGACCTCTGGTCTAAAACACACCCTAACTATAGGTCTGCGTGGATAGTATACACATTGTAAAACTTATTAGAGTTAAGGGCCTCACTAATTCTTTTCAAATGAAAGAAAGAATGTTCAAGTGTCAGTCACAAAATTAGAGCTGAGCAGATGTTGGACTTTCCAGCCAAAATTCAACAATGAATTAATGCAAAACAACAAGTACAATGTCTTGAAATGGTCATACCAATCTTGTGATATCACATCATTGAAAAAGAATGAATTTATTTGAATCAGGATTTCTAAAGAAGACATGAGTAACCTGACTGAATTAGAGCGGTTCTGGATAGAATAATTGGCAACTATTCAGTAGCACCAGGCAGTTGGAACTTGTCTTCTTGTATAGCAAGTATCCAAAGGCCATTAGATCAGCAAAGGTGATATGAGCTCTAGTTCATATTAATGGTATACCTTCTTTGGGGTGCCCATATTTATGCACACGCATATTTTTGTTTAAATCCACATAAAATTCTTTCTATAACACCTATGAAAATTCTTCCACTGCTGAAATGTTTCTCTTTCCCTACAGTTTAACATATGTTAAAATGACGTTGCTATTTTAAAAGCTCAACGAGAAATAAACTGATGTAATGATTTTCCAAAAGGGTGCCCAAACTTTCTTATGGCACTGTATATTGAAGAGTGAATTTTAAAAATGATCATTGGAAGGTTCGTTCAAAAACTTTTTAATTGTACTCTAATGGCTGATGACTTGAAAATTAGGACGACTGTCATTTCTATTGATTATTTGTGGAAACAGCGAAAAATGTAATTTGCGTAATAATGTGAAATACGGTGTAATATTTGTCTTAACAGTTTGAAAACACACATGAACTGATTAAAATAGCTACTAATGGAGTAAAAATGACCCAATATCTGCCGGGGATGCATAGTTTTCCAAGTCAGGAAACTGTTTCAATGAATCACTTCCCGACCACTGTTTCTCCTGGAGACGCGCAGTTAGTAACTCCTTTAAAGTTCCTGGTCCTTCTGTAAATTATGCTCTCAGCATTTTATGTAATCATTTTAACTTCCTTATCAGTTGAAACATTTTGAAATGTTTTGTTTAGCTTACATATAAGGAATGTTCATTAAAATGTGAATTTAAAAAAAATTGTGTTTAAAAATCGGTATGCTGCTCTTAAAATAATTGTTCAAGAAGACGCTTTTGCACACCTCTGTAGGTGGGCAGGTGCGTAGGATATTATCCCAGTGGGGTTGTCATTCAAGTGTAAAGAAATCCTGCACACTGTCCATTCCACCAACAAACTTTAATACAAAGTGGAATGGACAGTGTGCAGGATTTCTTTGCTCTTAAAATAATGAATTCATAGACAGAACCTTAGCAGGTGAGCTGAAAAAAAATTGGCGCGCACTGTGCGCGCATTTTCTTCCTCTGGGGCTAAGCCCCCCCTGTCTCTCAAACCTAGTGACGGGCCTGATGTTGCTAAATTTCAGCTAAATGAAATGAAAAGGAAATGACTATGCGATGACGATGATATAACATAACATCACATAACATTTAGTAGGCACTTTTATCCAAAGTGAAGATAGGAGGGCGTAAAACCTAGCATGGTTGTACAATACTTGCAAATATTAAGTGCACAGGAATACACAGGAAAATAGCTGCATAAGCTAAAAGGGATTCGTTTTTAAAAACATTTTTAACATAGTCATCTGTTTGATAAACACTTGCTAAATAAGTATGTATTTGATTTAAATACCTTTTGTGTCTTCTTTCTTTGACAGTAGTCATTGAGTGGCCACTTGTCATGGAACTCACACTGCCCAGTTGTGAATGTTCACCATGTCGGCTGCTGCATTATAAATTAAACAACAGGCCACATCATGTGAATTACAAGATCAGTGGCTAAAAATTGTATGTTGCTATGAAAGTCATATCAATGAATACCTGTCTGTAGTTTCTCCTTTAAGTGTCAAGGTGTGAGGCATTGATTGGTAACTTTTGAAGGAAATTCCACTGTCAGTTGGTGATGATCTGCCATCATTACCGCTGTAGTGACAGTTAAAGTTAAAGTACAGCCTGTCATTATCATATCAGAGGATATTGTGTCGATGGAAGTGTTCAAAATCTTTAGTCAATAAACGAGAGAACATTTCTGTTTCATTATTTATTGATCAAAGACTGATTTTGGATATAGCCTACCTCAGTATGCTGTTATGTACTAAAAAAATAAACTATTTGAGTTCAATTAAATGTTCAAACTCTTGACAGAGAAGCCTGTCGACGGGCCAATTTGCTGAAAACCCACAACTACATCATAACAGCATTGCTATGACAATGCAGAGAATCTTAGGTAACGGATTAAGACCTGATCATTACCATTTTGGTGACAATGAGATTGATAAAAGCCATGTGAATACCTGGTTTCTCCTGGTAAAGTGATGGGGGAATTCATTGACTGCTCACTCTTCATGGATATGTCACTGGGGCTTGGTGATGGGCTGCAATGCAAAATGTTGCAGCAACACATCAACCCAAACTATACCCCATCTTCATTATCACGCCACAGGATTACCCTGATGGACATTCTGCAGGTAGTCTGTGGTATGGAGGGTTAATATTATGGAAGGCATGGGCGTAGTTTTTGCTGTGGACTGCAGGGATATTTCCATACTACTTTTGAGATTAACCTAAATTCTCCCCATCACTTTCCCACAAGCATAATGCAAAAACAGGATACCCAGACATTTGTATGTCCCAAGAACTTTCCAAACCAAACCTACGCCATTGATGGAAGGTACTACTGTCCTCACCTTCGATCACTAGGACCTCCACTGTCACCTAGAGTGTCCCCTGAAGTAGGGTCCTCTGTAGAAAGGTGTTCTATAGAACGGTCCTGATTAGGATGGTGTGAAGACTCCATCTCCTAACACTGCTGGGACGTTGTCTGTGGAAAGAATGACTTTTGGGAAAAAAACAAAGATAATTTGTTCATTCATTAATTCACAATTAAAATCATCATGTATTCAACATATATTCTCTCAGCTACAACACCTGTCGAAAAAGTATGGAATCACCTGCTTGGAGGATACTCTTTGAGTTGTTTAATTTCATAGGAAAAAAACAGATCAGAGACATGACACAAAACTGAAGTAATTTCAAAGGGGAACTATTGGTATTTAAAAAGACACTATAAGAAATAACAAAGAAAAACAACTGTGTTTGTAAGTAATGGTTACTTTTTTGGAGCATGCATAGCAGAAAAAATATAGAATCACTCAGTTCTGGGGGAGCACCACCACTGCAACAGCACCTCAGACATAGCTTATTATGAGGCAGTATGTTTGCTAGAGAGCCCTGCTCTTCCAACACAAAATGTCTGGCCGTGCCGCCTGCTCGAGCAATCCCACTCAGTAAAAAATGGGGTGTCAAAAGTGCAGAGTAAACTTGTATAACTCCAGATTGAGGAGTCAGCTCACTCGAACAGTGTGTCAAAACCCAGTGTCAATAGCTGCAGGTGGCTAGTGACATTGCAACTCTACAATGAGGGAATTACCCACTCTACAGTCTTGGTGTTGACACTATGCTGAGTAGAACTGACTTCGACAACGTGACACTGTCCATACACTATTTTTGATGGTACCAAATGTTATCTGAGTTAATTTGGACTCTTAAAGAGTTAAATTTACACCCTATTTTTTCTGTGCAGTTAATACTGTTCTCTGTCATTGTTCCTCAGTGGTGGGACATCTCTCTCAAACTTCAAGAAGCAAGTAAAACCTCTTCTCTTTCATGACTACCGTATTTACTGCACTAAGCCGGCCTAATCCATGGATACACTCCATGGCATGTCCCCGATTGTAAGTTGCTTTGGTTAAAATATAATGTAATGTAATGTAATGCAACCTACATCAGTCATAAAGTTGAATTTCCAACTCAGGGAACACTGAAAAGGCAAGATAGCATGCTCGGCCAGCATACCACAGACAACATGGCATAGCAGACCACACATACCACAGCACATGACAAGAGAGCACGTTTTCATGATGTTTTTAATTTCAAACGAATAACTCAGAGTTAGAATCAAGTTTACATTGCACTTTCATGTAGCCTAACCCAGTGGTTCTTAACCTTTTTTTCATGAAGCACCCCTTTACCTGTTCCCAAGACAAGCCGCGCACCCCCCATCCCAAACGTCTACACCGGTGTACGCGATGATTCAATGATTCTTGCTTTAGACATTAATCTATACTTTCATGACTTTACAGAGGGACCAAAGCATGTTTTAATTTGGTCTTGGTTTGGCCTAATTATAATGTTTGGAAGCATAATTTTGGTCACAACCTCAACACAAACAAGTTTCCGCGCACCCCCTGAAATCTCTGGCGCACCCCCAGGGTGTGCCCGCACCCCAGGTTAAGAACCACTGGCCTAACCCATAATAACCTGTGATCAAAAGAGGGAGGAGAGGGAGGCGAGGTTGACGCCTGCTCTGCGCACAACCATTTCCAGCCTTGTCTTGTCCTGTGTAGTGATGTTACCGTACGAGACAAGGAAGGAGAATGTGACACTTTCAATTGTTGATTTATAAAAATGAATCATGGCGCTCTGGCTGACTTTAAATTTGCTGACTTTAAAAAACATAAAAAAAACAACTCAACATGCCACACAACCAGCCAAAAGTACACAAAGTACACATTTGGCACACTTAAACAACACAGGACTTGCAGGTACAGCAGTTGGGCTGCACACCAACAACTGACTTATGGTGAATAGACAGCATTCAGCCTTGACCACCAGCTGTAATGACCCAGTATGGCCAGCAGGGGCGCCTGTCATTTACGAATTGGAACTTCACAGGATGAGCTATGTAAATAAAATGTGCTGAGTTGCATTCTAACTCTGTCCTTGATGTCCTTGATTGCAAACACACATTCCACAACAGAACAACCATCAAACATCCATTCTGGTACAGAAATAATGCATATAAACAGAGCAATAATAATATAGTTATGTAATAGGCCTATAGGCTACGTACATAATTCATGCAATACTAATAGGGGCCTATACATTTGCTAAAGCGATAATTGTTAATAACTGTGCTACAAAAACTCTTGTGTGGATCTTGGAACATTTGTGGCATCATTTGCAATGATTATGCTGTAAACAAGTCATTAAATAGTTTCAGGTGTCTCCTATAGCTTTCAGTGTTTTAGTACAGGTAGTCACAGGGAAGTTATTCATGTACAACATTATGACTACTTTGAACTTACTAACTTGAAACAGTCATGTCTCAACAGTAAAGCTTTACATTATCATACAAAGCCAATAAAAAACAAGTATTGTTGCAGTGTTCATAATAAAATTAACTTTTTTGCAATCTTACCGTGATGTTAACGTGCCGCACACCTCCTCATTTCTCTTCCTCCTTCTTGACTAGTTTGACTTGTCTATCTGCTGCTTTGCCATTCTCCTCCCTGCTGGCAAACTGCCATCGTATCTGACACAACAACAACATACAGATATCACATGCCAAACGATTATCAAGCTGGTGTCTCATAATGATGAGCCTATATATAACCAATTACACACCTTATGCAACCTCTCTGTGCTGAGCCTAGGTTATAACCTTAATTATCAAGTCTTAATGTTACTCAAGGTTCTTGGTAATGTCACAGCTATGTTGTTATGATGTCGTGGAGTCTTTTCAGCAAAGAGTGGCCCACCAGCAAGCCCGTCTGCACAAAGAGACGCTGTTCTATGCATTAGGAAATACAAAAAAACAAACAAACATAGCATTGTTCCTTAACACTAACATCACATTTTATAACCATGCTCCATTAACATCTGTTGTATCACTTTATCTTAATTGTCCTCTTCCAACCCTGAGATTGTGTCAGATAGGCCTACTGTTGCACTGCTACGGTAGCCTGGGTGAAAAGCCAGATTTTGGTCAAACTCCTAACGCAGACTAGACACACAATTCCTAAGAAGAGTTAGGATGTTTGTTATAATGATATCTCCGCTTGTCCCAGTCCCTCCAGATCCTAGTCCCCTGTTTGTGTTCTGAATAATGTGTAGCAGAACAAAATTGCTGGCGGAGCAAGGTGCAAGTCTCTGGAGCAAGTCTCTGCTTTGCCTAAACACACACACACACACACACAAACACACACACACACACACACACACACACACACACACACACACACACACACACACACACACACACACACACACACACACACAATCACATAGCCTATATGCACAAAGAGCGCTATCTTTCTCCACCCCTAGAGAGAGATGACAAAGTTGTCCTTCCATATATCACTGGTTCACTGTTGGCATCAATTGCTGAATTACAAAATGGCACACGCCTTAAGAACACTTTCTGTGTTTGAGAGCAAAATGGCGTCTTGTGCCTTTATCACTAACACATATCTCATGTGGGTTGATCCTCAGCCTCGGTCTCAGGTATGTCTGGGCATACGGCCAAAAGGAAGAGAATGTTGACTTTCCACCTCACAGATGCACTACTCTCATCTGAATCTCTTCCTTTTATTTGTCCATTGTTTTTATATCCCCTTTGTCTTTGCCTGTCAGTAAGCTCAGCTTTTAATGAAAAGTGGAATAAAGTGGTTAAACTTTTGCACGTTTACCTCATAGTGAGATGGCCCAATGGAAGGGGCTGAATTCGGGAGTGCCTCTCAGCTCCTTAAAAGTCAATGAAATCACTGAGGAAGCATTATAGTTTCATAGCCCATAAATAACTTGGAAGCACAAGTCAATGACTATTGCAGTACTCAGACTTTGACAATAGACTCATTACATTCAGTCAAGACTGAAAAGGAAATTCTGTATTAAATGGTTTTATTAACCCTTTGAATTAATTGCCTTGGTTTTCCTTTTAATTCCTGGAAACCCAATGTATTGTTTTAAAGTTATATTGGGAGCTAAACAGTTAATTGAAAAATGGAAATACCAAATGGCTCAATATATTTCAATGTCAGGGCCTCTACCTTCAAGATTTTTGAGCAGTTTAAAAATCGTTTTTCAATCTCCAGATCTTCAATCTCACTGCTGGTCACTATTTACGAGCCTATTACACAGATTCATCTGTTTACCCCAATTTTGGTTCAACAAAGCCATTGACTTATTCTGATCTTTGCATTGATCCAAACTTCAATTTACAGCAAAGTGTGTTCTTTAATGAAAATGAGTTGGGAAACAGAAGACAAGGTAAAGGGACTAACCACATTACTGTAATAATTCACTTTACACTTGTAATACCAATTTCATACTCTGATATAATGTGTTGCATTGCATATTATTCTATTATCATTGCAGTAGTAAAATTAATTCAGGTGACAAACATTTTATGATTGGATTCTGCAGGAATTGATATAGAGATCCAATGACAGAGTTCTCCACAAACAAACCATCACTTTATACAGTGACACCCTTTGCCCCATAACATATCAAGACCTTTCAGAAGGGTAGTGCTGTGGTTTCCTAGAGGCACTCAAATCTGCTGTTCATTCAAAGTCATTCCCCAAAAAGTCTTTGTTCTCTGAAAGTGTTAGTTGCTCAGTTCATACGGTAGTGTAGTAAAAAAAAAAAATATCGGCAGACAACCATCTCAGATGGTAAGCACGGCAGATTGTATTGTTAACAGCCGGAGAAGTATTCCACACAGTAAGCCCTGAAGTCATACAGAAGGCAACCCTATTTAACCATTTCTCTCCTCCTCATATGGAGAGAGCTTCTTGAGTGTGCGTGGGATTCTGTATGGCTGGTTGCCCACTGTCCATTGTCTGATTGTAATATTTTGTTGGTTCAGCAGCCTTGTGACCACTGACCACACCAAGTAGATTCACATGTATGTCTCAAATAACGTTGACTGTCTCCTGACTAATTAGAAAAGCTTACACACAGAATATTTAACTACATGGGGATTTCCACTGACAAATAATAAAAATAAAATGATTATATGACACAGGGACAATAGTAGAAAAAGATGAAACTTAACATTTCTCTACAGTGCCTTTTTCCCTTTAAGGTTTGCCCATCCAAATAGTAATTACAAACAACTCCGGTGAAGTTGGGACACTAGGTAAATGATGAATAATAACACAATCTGTAATTTTCTCGACATCTGATTCTTACATTAGATGGAGAATGGTACAAAGATAACATATCAGCCTGAGCAAAATCATTGCTTTGGAAAATAACCTAATATCTCAAAAGAGTTTGGATGGGGACAATAAAAGGCAGCAACTGTTGAAAAAGACTAAAACAAAACAAAGGACAACACTTCACATTTAATTACATTAACTGATGAGATAATTTGATATGAAAATAGTGCTAATTCCTGGGCATGATGGTCATGTTGTGCAATGTTTTCCTTTCTGTAGAGCTTACAGTGTGACAGGTTTTGACTAAAGGCCGGCCATGTTATCACCTGCTGGCCCTTATGATGGAGCTAAACAGTTAAAACATATAGAGAATGCTATTTGTCCTTACTGTAGAAATAATCGAAGATCTCCCTTCAAATTATAATGCACAAGTGGCTTTATACATTGTTTAAAACCTATATCATTCAGCATATTTAACTACAGATGAGTGAACAGCTTAACCTATGCACTACGTACCCTCATGCCATCATGGAGGCTGACTTTTGTAGTGAGCACTAACATAAGTTGGATGGTCCATTTTCACAGGATGTGCAAAACGAATAAAAAGAATGTTTTTTTTTTTTTTTACTTCTGTAGGCAAATGACAGTTTCCCGTATCTGGGTCTATTTCAAGTGAGATTGGGTGCATAGGAGAATGTTAAACCCCTCTATAATTTGCACACATGAAGGGTTCTTAACATGGTCAAGTTCTAGCTTTAATTGTTTGAGTGCTAGAGTAAGACTACACCCAATAAGCCTACTGTATATTTCATGATCTCTTGACCCTATATAAGGATTTTAATGACAGAAGTGGTTTTACACAATCAAATAATTCTAAGGGAATTCAAAACGTTATTAATAACTATGCTAATTTTCCCTCTGCATCTTTAATCTGAGTGACTGAGCCTCTCTGTGATAGTCTTACACCTGGATACTCATATTGTCCATCAGTGTAATTCATTTTGAAATGTTCTTCCTTGTGTTTTATCAGCTTATTTAGATGTTTATTAAATTTCACTGATCCCTGTCCCAACTTATTTGAGACGTGTTGCAATTATCAAATTAGAAATGAGAAGATGTGGCCCCCAAAAATATTTTATCTGCTTTAATGCTTAGCCTAATATGTTGTCTTTTCACTATTCTCTGTCTCATGAATGGATTGAATGTTTTGAGAATGATAGCATTTTGATTTTATTCACAGTTTACCAAGTGTCCCAACTTCACCGCCGTTAGGGTTTGTAGATCAAATCAAGTGACCTCAAATTATACACACTCAATAAAGTTAGTCTCTCACCCTTTTTACAAACTTATTGGAATGGCTGCTACTACTACATGTGCAGCCCTCGTAGATTAAATGCCTTTGACAGTACGTCTTGGAGTCTCTGCAGTATTCCTCCCTGTGCTGCCATGTGTTCCTCAGTGTAACAGCCTTCCTGCTGCACTATCTCTTCTATGGTTGCTAACAGCTTCTCTACCTGTCTTTTGTTGCTTTTCCCTTCCCGCTCTTGTTTCCAGTACTCATTGTCCACAGCATGATAGTGGTCATTGCACTTCGCTACGAGATCCTTCAGTGTGGCAGCTCTCTTCTCAAGCCTCTGACTACTATTCTCCTCTACAAACCCTCTAATGGATAGACCTTTCAGATCTTGACCGTGTGTGAAAACTATCACTGCATGCCGAAAAACCTGTGAGGTAAATAATTCCTGAATAATTTCTATCACATCTTTATCTGCCCTTTTGAATCTCCCAACACTTAGCACAATGATAAAGGCGTGAGGTCCAGGGGAACTGTACTTAATACATTTTAGTATCTCTTGTGTTATCCTTTCCGGAGTTGTTGGGTCAAGAAAGCCAGGCGTGTCAATCACTGTGACCTTCCTCCCGTTGACTATGTTGCTGCGAGCTTCACATTTGTTTGTTACAGCGTACTGTGAATTCTTCACAAGAAAGACGTCTTCTCCCAGGATGGTGTTCCCAGTGCTGCTTTTCCCTTCTCCTGATTTCCCAAGCAGCACAATCCTCCGCTCACCTGAAAATATGAACGACACACTTGAGAAAAATGTACATACCCCCCCATCATTGGTAAACTTGCAATATAATTGTTGCATGCCAAATCAACAATCAAACAAATTATTAAATTTACTTGTGTGGAATGTGATAAATGCTGCCTTAGTCCTCTCTCCACTTTGGAGTACGGTGCAGACACTGACTTTGTACTGAGTGTCTGGCTGCAGGCCTGTCAGAGTTGTGCTGCAGGACTCTGTAGAGATGGTCTGTGGTTCAGTCCCTTCACTGCAGTAGGAGATCAGGAATCTGTGTGGAAACTGCTGCATCCCCTCCTGTATGCTCCAGCTGAGACTGGCAGTCCATTGGTCAGGAGACACTGCAGCAAGGTCATCCACAGACAAACCCTTGGGAGCCAAAGTGCCTGTGTTGCAGAGAATTGTGTTATGTTGTAGAGAAATTCCATGGCAACATTGTTCAGTAGGTTTTGGTGTGTGATTTAGCATAAATCCAATCCATAGTTTCTCTGTACTTTTGCAACCAAACCAATCAGACAGGCTTAGAGAAAAACAAACGACTCAAAACAGTATGCAGCACCTCTATCTGACAGGAGGGTTAATACCTTCAGGAAGGAAAGAGAGGTCTTACACCCCATACCTGTGTGGAAAGTGACAAAGGCTGGTCGACCTTCAGTCATGATAGGGAAAATACTGATTTTCACCATGACTGTGTACTTGGTGTCTGGCTGCAGGCCTGTAAGAGTTGTGCTGCAGGACTCTGTAGAGATGGTCTGTGGTTCAGTCCCTTCACTGCAGTAGGAGATCAGGAACGTGTGTGTAATCTGCTGCATGTCTGGATGAAGTTCCCAGCTGAGGTCAGCAGATGTTGGAGTCACTGAATCCACAGTCACGTTCTCTGGGACTGGAATACCTACAAAGTCCACAAAAGATAGCCTACTTAAGCCAATGATACAGTCACAGTCACAATTTAGGGAACAATAAGGCAAATATTACAGGCATGGCATTGTTGTGGAAAGGTGAATTGATCTGAATATTGAAAAACAAGAGAGAAAAAAACAAAGGAAAACCTTTTTGAAAATTCTTGACAAAAACTAAAATATTTCCTGATCCAGCTGTTGGGCACATTCACGCTTTGCCGGAAAAAAATCCACTACAACAGCATTGTCATGACATTACAGAGTCTTCAGTAGCTGATTAATACTCGGTCATTAAAGTGTTAGCTTTATTAAGAATAGCTTTTTTGAGTTTTGCTTTCCTTACCAATTCTAAAGGTTGCACAAGCTGGTTTACTTTTTCTCCCTTTTAGCAAAGTAGAAACATTGATGGAGTATTCTTGCCCAATCCTCAGCTCAGGGTAGGAGTGCTGAGGAGATTTGACGACTGTTGTCTGTTCTTTGTCACCCCAGAGCTTCAGTACATATGACTCCTTTAGGACTCCCACTGGTTTTCTCCATGTCACTGATGCTGTTGCTCCACCCACAACCACAGCAAGATCCTCAGGGGGAGGAACATCTGATGAGGAAAAAACATATATAATTACACTTGACAGGTTTCTATAACTTAGGACTCAAATAATGAAATTGATAGTTTGAAGATATTGGATTGAAATAATTTAACCAAATCTTTATAAATGTTAAAGGCAGCATAGGATTTTTGTGCTTCAGTTTCCATATGGTAAATGGATGGTCCAGGAAATTCACGCCTTCCCACCATCAGAAAACATTTAGAACACTAACAGGTGATGGTTGGCAGGTATGTTGCAGTAGGATTATTTCACCAGTATAGATGATTTTTTCAACACAGTTTCAAACACAAACCTGTGAACACATCTGCAGACACGCATGGACTCTCTCTGTCTTCCTCCCTGAGGGTTGCCACAGTAAAGGTGTACTCGTGTCCTGGACTGAGCTCTTTAACAGTCATGCACTGGCCTTCCTCTTCCAGCTCCTCTTTGTTGCCTGGCTCTTTGTTGCCTGCACCTCTCCACGTGACCCTGAATGTGTGGGGTCCAGTGAGTCCCTCAGGAGGTCCCCAGCACAGACACACAGAGTCTGGCTTCACTGAGGTGAACTCAATGGGCCCAGGAGGAGGCACAGCTGGGAAAGAGAATCGTTATTGAAAGTAATTTCTACCATGACGTTCGTTTTTATTATTACTTTCTGAGCACTTTTGATATTGTTCGTCTCACCTGTTTGAATCCTGGTTGAGGCAGCCTCACTTTTTCTTCCATCTCTGAGCTCACAGCAGACATTGGCAGTGTACTGAGTGTCTGGCTGCAGGCCTGTAAGAGTTGTGCTGCAGGACTCTGTAGAGATGGTCTGTGGTTCAGTCCCTTCACTGCAGTAGGAGATCAGGAATGTGTGTGGAATCTGCTGCATCCCCTGCTGTAGGCTCCAGCTGAGGTCAGCAGATGTTGGAGTCACTGTACCCACAGTCACGTTTTCTGGGACTTGGAAGTCTGCAATGGGCACATGGGATTTAATGGACATGATTAAATGTTTAATTATCAGTAAATGTCACTTGATGGAAATACAATGCACCACATCACTCCAGAACTTAGACCATTGCACTGGCTACCAGGGAGATTTAGAATTGAGTTTAAAACTCTTCTTTTAGTTTATAAGTCCCTAAATGGTTTAGGACCCAAATACCCTGTAGATAGTCTTCAGCAGTATCATCCTAATACAAACCCCAACTCCGGTGAAGTTGGGACGTTTGGTAAACTGAGAATAAAATCAAAATGCTATCATTTTCAAAACATTCAATACATTCCTTAGATGGAGAATAGTGAAAAGACAACATATCAAGTGTTAAAACCGGAAAAAATATTGCTTTAGGGGACATTGTGTTCTCATTTCTAATTTGATAACTGCAACACGTCTCAAATAAGTTGGGACGGGGATCAGTGAAATGATATAAACATCCAAATAAGATAAAACAAAAAGGAAGAACATTTCAAAATGAATTGTACTGATGTACAATTTGAGTGTCCAGGTATAAGACAATCACAGAGAGGCTGAGTCACTCAGAATTAAAGATGCAGAGGGAACAATTACCATAGTTATTACATAAAGTTTTGAATTTCCTTGATTTACCATGATTGAGTGTAGGCCTATATAAGACATATTTTGTCATTAAAATCATTGTATAGGTTCATAACATCATGAAATATATATAAGCTGTAGTCTCACTCTAGCACTCCGAGAATTACAGCCAGTTAAAAGTTGACCATATTAAAGTGTACCTCCGGGATTTTGGACACCAGACCTCATTTCCGAGTCAGCCAGGGTGTAAACAATGTGTCCAGAACGTTTTTTTTCACATTCCATGCAGTCCTTGTGAATTCTCATATCCATGTTGCTAAGCTAGCGCAAGTGAACGGATATGGTAGTAGCCTGCCCCCAAAAATAGTCTTATCCGGTTGCAACAACATTCAAAACAACCCCATTATTATGCCAGACTGCAAGTGTAAATACTTGTCTTGATAGAATGAAGTTTGAAATTAAACCAACATTGCAATCATGTTTGATCACTATCAGCAATTTGTGTTCCGTTTTGAAAGCTTGACAGCCGCGGAGTGATATTCCTAGTACAAATCCTAGCTTCGTTTGACACATCCATAACTTTTCCATAGAGCGAACTCCAACATCTTTGAAGTTTGTAAAACTGAACGGTTTTCCCCTCTCCCTGACCTCGCTCGCAAACATCAAGAGTAATGCTTTCTGTCCGACTTTGTAAACCTTTCGTAACATTGAAACATATGCCATAACAATGTTTGGTTGTTACTAGATGACCCGTGTGTCTACACAGCATGTTGGCGAACAGAACGCACACTCTTCTCCCTTTCATCCTCCCATTCCATCTCGTCTCAAAAAAACATTCCATGTAATAATAACTAGAGCAACGAGTGACATATTTCACAATGTCAAGCCAGATCACATAGCGTTGCGTAACTTATGAATCCATAGGAATACGGCAAGTCATGTCTAATGCCATTTGTCACAGCAATTACACAAAATAACAGTAAAACATTACAACATGCCAAACAAAGGGTAACTTCTAGCCCAAGTTTTGGCTAACGTAGGCGAAGCCATTATACCACTGGGCTACCATCATAGAAGCAGAAAGCATAGCAAACCTGTTCTTCAGAGACTGTTGGTGCGCGCCACAAAATGTAGATCTGGGAATGCGGTTGGCACCGCGGACACTTTTAGAGTTTTCCGTGTAGGTATTAGACTTCGAGAAGGACTTTATGAAGTCGTCGGGACTGAAATGGTCACTGCAAAGCACCGGGGTAGCTTACGGAGCGTCTCCATCGGTGTGTTGATGTAGCCCTGCAGCCAGGAGCCAGAGTTTGGTTCTTTCAACATCTTTCACGGAAACCAATGGAAACTTGCCGATACCCATCTGTGGGCTTTATTATTGCAGTTGGTATATACACACTGATGTACCATGGTGCGATGTCGTTGGGTTTTAATCCACTATTCGATCCGAAAGCAGTTGTAGAACTAGCCTTGATTTGCAATGTCTCTTGCGGGTCCCTGCAGTGGGTGGGTGGGTGTGCTACATCACAACTGAAGAGAGCAAAGTAAAATTCCGCCGACCCCGAGAAAATAGTCTCTCAACATGGCGAAATCCACACAGTGCAAGGTTGGTTTACTTTCAAACTTCATTCTACTAAGACAAACATTTACACTTGCAGTGTGGTATAATAAAGGTTTTGTTTTGAATGTTGTTTAAACGGGATAAGACTATTTTTGGGGGCAGGCTACTACCATATCCGTTCACTTGCGCTAGCTTAGCAACATGGATATGAGAATTCACAAGGACTGCATGGAATGTGAAAAAAACGTTCTGGACACATTGTTTACACCCTGGCTGACTCGGAAATGAGGTCTGGTGTCCAAAATCCCGGAGGTACACTTTAAGGACGCTTCATGTGCGCAAATGATAGACGGCTTTAACATTCCCCTTTTCACCCGAGCTCACTTGAAATATACCCAGAAGACATGGGAAACTATAATTTGCTTACAGAAGTCAGCAGAAGTTGCAGTCAATTCTTTTTGAAAATAATAGTGTCTTGCACATCCTGCACTATAGTGAAAATTGACCATGCAACTTGAATTAGCGCTAACTTCAAAAGTCAGCCCCCATGATGGGGGTGCAGTAGTACATTGGTTAAGCTGTTCTAACTCACCTGTGGAATTGAATACAGTACTGAATGGAATACGTAAATGGGTTTTAAACAGCATGAATAGCCACTCGTGCTTTATATTTTGAAGGGAGATCTTCGATTACTGCCACATAGTAAGGACAAATTGCATTCTCTACTATCTTTTAACAGTTTAACTCCAACATAAGGACCAGCAGGACATAAAATGGCTGGCTTTTGGTCAAGACCTGCCACAGTGTAAGCACTACAGAAAGGAAAACATTGCAAAATATGACAAGGAATACACCTACCATTTAAGCTGTTGAAATCATGTCAAAGATAGGAATCAACACTGTTTTTATATAAAATCATCTAATCGGTTAATGCTATTAACTGTTAAGTGTTGTCCTTTGTTTTGTTTTTAGTCTTCCTCGACATTTGCTGCCTTTTATTGTCCCTGTCCCAACTCTTTTGAGACGCGTTGGATTTACATATTCATGAAAATCCCCCAAAACAATAATTTTGGTCAGTTTTGATGGCTGATATATTTTCTTTGTACCGTTCTCCAACTAATGTCAGACCCAGACTTTTTGAAAATGGCAGTATTTTGTTATTATTCACAATTAACCTTGCGTCCCAACTTCTATGGAGTTGGGGTTTGTAGATGTCTTAGGTCTTCAGAATCTCCTACTGGTTGCGCCTGTGGTCTCATCTAGACATGGTGAAATGGAACCAGCTTCCTGTCCAAATTAGAACTGCCCCAACAGTAGGCTATCGTGTTTTAAACAGAAATTAAAAACAGCTTTATTCTCATCTGCCTTTGGTGATAATTATCTATCTATAACACAATAGTTTTTTCTTCTCTTTTCGCTTTCCCTAATCTTTAGCTCATGACAATTATGTGCTATATGTAATTTTGATTGACTGATTGAGTGAATGACAGTTTGCAGAAAAAGGTTGCCAATGCTGTTCATCATTTGTGTGTGGGCATGTATGTCCGCATGTTTATGTCAATTATGTCTCATCAGGAAATTTACCAATGAGGATGTTTTTGCAGAGCAGCTGAATAAGTATCTCAATGCATGTTTAGAGGAAGGAAATGTTGACCAGGTGTGCTAATTATCCAGTTTCCCAGACAGCATCGACGGCTACCAGCTACTGACCATTGACCTAACCCTAACTACTCTGTTATGAAGCAGCAGACATACTGTAAATTATGGTATTTTATGTGGTGGATTTAGTTCGCTCTTTATCACCTCTTGTGGACATGTTCAGAGTAAAAATGTGTTCTGAAGTACATTGGGTATGTAGCAAGGGGGAGTAGAGTTGCCCAGCTGGGACTCGAACCCAGAGCCTCTGGGGTAGTACACTAGGGCCCTGACCGCTACACCAAAGAGCCAGGCTCAGTGACATGAGAGTCAGAACACACCCAGAACCCTAGTGATGGTCACTCCATCACACTGCCTACCCCTTCGGCACACATTCATCAAGGGCGCCTGGAGCCGTACGGCCGTACGCACTGTGCGTACCTTCACCAGTGGAGGAAGTTTTTTTTTTTTTTAAATAAATATTACGCCTATAGATAGATTTCATGTTTACTAACAGCGCGCCTGCGCACGGCGACAAGGGGCAGAAAGGCTTCTACGGCCATAGAAAAACAGTATACAGCTCTGTTAAAATCTACGTGTGTTACTTTTTGTTATTTTGCTAGTTGCTCTTTTTTAAATAAAAAACGACCGGTACACACTCTCCCGACCCATCCCCAATCGTAATTTTGCCACCTAGAGCCTTTCCTAGGTCTAGGTTTCATGATTAAAAAGGCAGGATATTTACAGCATTACATCTGAAGGCTGCCATATGGGCTGACACTGATGTTGTTAAAACGTGCTTGATCAAAGGTGACGTTTCTTCTCCAATGTTTTTGTACACTACATTAAGGAAAAAGGGGGAGTGAGCGAGAGGGCAAAGGATCTTGCTTGGATGTAAAACGATCATTCATGTGCCATAACAGGAGTGCTTACAACTTAAGGCAGTGTGCAGTTTGTGCTTGGTGCAGACTTGACGAGATACATACAAAATGTATCTGCTTGTGCGACTTTTGGCAGATAGTTGTTCATAGAATATATGTTCATACACTTGATTAACCGGCATTTAAACGGAAAGGCGACCGTACCAAATAAATAACCTGGTGAATTTGAACATCTAATAACTACACGTTAGCTAGCTAGCTAGCAGCGAACGTTAGCGTGTTAGCTGGACAACTAACCACTACCTCCAAGTCAGACACGAGTCTCCCATCTTACATAAAATGTAAATTTAAAGGAATAGGTCGGTATTTTGCATTTGGGACCTTAATTATGGTGTATCATACACTGAGCTACCCACCTGTGTCACTTTTGTTTGATTTGAAGCCTTCCGTGAGATTTTGGGTTTGGGCGATATCCACAAACCACCATACAACGGGAGTCAGCGGGGCACAGACTTTAAATCCGTCGTACACGCATAAACAGTATTTTCTTATTTTGTTTAGGGTCATTGGGATGATACAATTACGTTTCCGCCTCATTTCAGTCTTTAAATCTCCCGGGTTCAGTGAACGAATTAAAAATCTGTATTGACTGAGGTGTGCCACGTCATCTTTCTGCGACGCTCATTCTGACAGCCAGCCAGCTCTGCTACGGCAGTCGGCAACATGATAAAGTAACAAGAAGCAAACGTTGAAGCTCTCGGTTTTTAACAGTTCTTCGGCTAGAACTTTGCTATGGGTTGAATGTGCGCATATACTGGATGCTGAAACTAAACGACAAGCTTTATGAAACCGTGGCATTTTGCGTTGAGATGGAAAAGGAACGCGCCACACTCTCCTGGATACGAGGCTACGTGTGTGCGGTTTCTACCAGCAAAACAAACTAGCAGGACAGAAGTGACAGCGTCAGAAAGAAAACAATGCTGTTCCGATTGCTGATGGAGACAACAGAGGTAAGGACATATTATGTATCTTGAGTTTTTGAATGGCTAATCTTGGTGTCGCCTCAAACTAGCTCTCTTCTCGGTGCCTTCGTATGGCTGTTCATGCTACCAGCTACAGATAGTCAAATGAATCAAAGCTACGTTTGGTCTCAAACAAAATTGTACACGGAAAATACGCATAGTATTCCTTCAGTAGGCAAGACAATCACAATCATATGATAAGCCCTGCACCAAATCATGGGGTATACTTATAAGTACAGTTGACTTTTACTTTAACTGCTACTAGTAAAAACATTCAGCTGTCTAGCCTACTGAGAAATGGTAGGCTACATTGATTCTCATGTCATATCACTTGGAGGTTTTACAGTGTGATACTGATCTGATGTAGTGACACACTTCTTTATTTATTTAGGAAGGTGCCAAGTAACTCTGGAGGATATTCTTGCCATGACGAATCGAGCTGGTATCAACGTTCTTCGAAGTTGAATCGGAGATTATAGCCAAAACTCGCAGGAACACATAGCTTTCAATTGAGTAAGTCGCCGAGGAATTTGTAACTTCTGTTTGATTTACTATGCCCAGACAGCTTTGTCGATATTGGGGTCAGTCAGTGACGTTAGTAGTAACTTCACAGCTAAAAAAACCTGTCATTGACTGAAGTGTCCCTACCGCTTACTTGCTGTATTGTGATCATCTGTCTCGTAGGAAATGCTGTACACAGCGCCCAGCGCCCTGGGAGCTGAAAGTCTGCGGCCAGGTTACAGTACAGAAGGGTCATCCAAGGTGCACCATGACCCTCATCCATCTCCACCATACCATATGCTGGATGGAGTCAGAGTCTCTACATTGACTTATCATCTTGTGTTATATTGAGTAATTACAATGAAGTTATAAATCTAGTTGGTAATACTACACATAATTTGACATTACACATCTTAGGTGCATTGTGGGGACCCCTTATTGGACCAAATGTAGCTGGTTCGAATCCCTCCTGACCTCTCCCTACATCTCCATCCATGGCTGAAGTGCGCTTGAGTAAGGCACCTAATCCCATATTGCTCCACGGATTGTAACCAATACTACTTTTGGTAAATGAAAGCGTCAGCTAAGTGCAATGCATTTTTTAAAAAAAAAATGCAATGAAATGAAAATGTAATACTCCATGTCTTTTGATAACATTTGTAAATTAATTTCATGCATCATTCCATTGTAACAATCATAGGGACACTTTCTCAACTTCCACCTGCACAATATCTTGGACTCACAGGAAGAGATTATCTACATAAATCAAAAGACACCGCACACTGCTTACCATTCTTTTTCTTACTTTATTTTGACACACAGGGCAAAATGCGTTGTTAGCTCAGAAAAATTAAGGAAGAAAAAGAACAATAAGCAGTGTGAAATGTCTTTTGAATTTTGTTCATTGTTCACCTTCTCCTGCCTCACATCAGCACCTGCATTGCTGAGGGCTTGTGCACAAGGACTCTCTTGAACTTAGGTCATCAATATAATTTGATGGCCATTGAAAATAAATTTTACACATTTATCCATTTGTCATTACTGCCTCAAGTGTCATTACTTTACCTTCTTTACATAAAGGAAAAGAGAGAAGATTTTACTGGGACTTTAATGTCAGCAGGTGTGACCAATAACAATGTGTACATCATAATTGTAATCATTCAGTCATTAACAATGTAGGAAGAAGTGAAGAATCTTGTAATAATGTAAGAAATGTCTTATTGGGTAACCAAGATGTCACTATCAAACATCAGAAAGTATTTTAGATAAATAGGGTTTAGGACCTTCCGAAATGATTGCTCTGTCATGACACTAAAACATACATGTCTGTTCTTGGGACTGGAGTGGAGAGTTTTCGTGGTGGAGTGTTTGTTACACTCAGTTTATTCTATAGAGGGGTTGTCTCCTTTCCAGCACTCAGTCCATTAGGTCCTTTCAGAAGGTCTGGCGTCTATCTGGAAAATAGAAATGACAATTGTAGTGTATTATGTATGGCCATTGAACAGGAATGGTAAAGGCCAATCACATGAGTGCACAGTAGGTGATGGCAGTAATGTAACAGAATGTGAAACTCATAAAGATTGTCTGCTCTCCAGATACACCGTGATAAGTCAAAAGGTGTTAGCTGAAGGCCTCTGGACTTTTTTTAAATAATATTGGACAGGAAAGCAATGGCCATTTTGCCAGAGTAATACTGGATGGAAAAACCCTTTGAAAATTATCGACACGAAAGTAATTATAATTAATATTATATTAGTATTAGTAACTATTGTAATTAGTATGAATGGTGTACTGTATGGGAAATACTACAAACGTGGCTCATAACTGGTTTTTCCCCTGAGCCACACATCCCATGTGTTGCAACGACATTTCAGTTTTTGCACATAAAATGTGTTCGTGATAACTCGCCTATGGAATACACCCTGGTGTGTTGTTTAGACTTCTAAAACAAATGCAGTGGAGTGTGCCTGATGTGTTTACCTTTGTGGTAGACCATGCCGGTGTCAAACCAAAGTATTATCCAGACGACCGTCTTCAGGTGGTAGTGTTCGTCTGCGAAGGGCTAGTGAGAAACCGGGTCAGGAAATGACTGCACAGTAGATACTGATGGCTGGTCAACGGTGGGCTGCTATTCACAGGTGTCGAGTGAGGACGTCATGGAAAGTCCAGCTCTTGAGTCTTGACCTTCTCCTGTCTTTCTAAATAATAAATAAAGAAGTGTGTCAATACACCAGTATCACTGTAAAACCTACAACTAGTATGACCTGAAGATCAAGCAATGTAGGCCTACCAGTTATTGGCTAGACAGTCGAATTACGTGCCGTCAGTTTTACTAGCAGTAAAAGTGAAAACCACAGTCGACCTACTCCATGATTTGGTGCAGGGCTTTGACAGGCTTATCATATGATTGTGATTGTCTTGCCTACTGAAGGACTACTATTTTCCGTGTACAATTTTGTTTGAGTCCAAACGTAGCTTTGATTAATTTGACTATCTGTAGCTGGTAGCATGAACAGCCATATGAAGGCACCGAGAAGAGAGCTAGTTTGAGGCGACACCAAGATTAGCCATTCAAAAACTCAAGATACATAATATGTCCTTACCTCTGTTGTCTCCATCAGCAATCGGAACAGCAATGTTTTGTTTCTGACGCTGTCACTTCTGTCCTGCTATTTTGTTTTGCTGGTAGAAAGAGCTTTGGCGCAAAAGCCGCACACACGTAGCCTCGTATCCAGGAGAGTGTGGCGCGTTCCTTTTCCATCTCAATGCAAAATGCCACGGTTTCATAAAGCTTGTCGTTTAGTTTCAGCATCCAGTATATGCGCACATTCAACCCATAGCAAAGTTCTAGCCGAAGAACTGTTAAAAACCGAGAGCTTCAACGTTTGCTTCTTGTTACTTTATCATGTTGCCGACTGCCGTAGCAGAGCTGGCTGGCTCCTGGCTGTCAGAATGAGCGTCGCAGAAATATGACGTGGCACACCTCAGTCAATACAGATTTTGAATTCGTTTACTGAACCCAGGAGATTTAAATATTGAAATGAGGCGGAAACGTAATTGTATCATCCCAATGACCCTAAACAAAATAAGAAAATACTGTTTATGCGTGTACGACGGATTTAAAGTCTGTGCCCCGCTGACTCCCGTTGTATGGTGGTTTGTGGATATCGCCCAAACCCAAAATCTCACGGAAGGCTTCAAATCAAACAAAAGTGACACAGGTGGGTAGCTCAGTGTATGATACACCATAATTAAGGTCCCAAATGCAAAATACCGACCTATTCCTTTAAGTTGAAAGGGGGGTATTGTTGAATATATGACCTGACATATAAACCATTTGAAACAGTACAGCTTGCTAGCAATGCTACCTACCGAATCTCAATAAGCGTTGCTAGCTAGCTAGCGCGCTACATTACCTGGACAAAATCAGCCCATTTCTGATGTTGCATTGCTACTAGATCTCAAGACTCTACTTGTAGATTAATCTACATTTTGTATTTCAATTGTAAGGAGATGAAAAACGGACAACAGATCTCTAATAACTTAAACATCTGTGTCATAACAACATTGCAATCGTTTATGCTAGCTTTCGCTAGCTAGCACCACCACCAGTGTGTGAGCTTGCTAAAGCAAGTTACCAGTTTTAAAACAACTAGGATCTAATTACAGTTGGAAGTTGGCAATTCGGTTATTAACAATATGAATGCCCTCTCCAGTGTATAATCAATAGCATTAAGACAGTGCTAAAATCTGTTACAATAACAATACATCAAATTGCTATGCAACAACCTGCTTTATCAAAAAAACCCTTTAAACTCATTAAAACCTACATTTCCTAAAAAACGGATGCCCTGTGCAAGGTATACAAATCATCCCGATCACATAACTAACTCTGCAAGTACAGTTGAAAATAGATCAGCATCTTAAAATCCCACTTTCTTAGACAAGTTATCCACAGCGTCGATAGAAAACAATATTGAACTGCGCGGCTTTCTGCCCCTCGCATGCGCAGTTGTTACCTTAGTGACGTTGCCTGGAAATCTATCTATTGTGTCTTCTATGAATGTTGTGACAATGCAACATATTATATGAGAAGAAGCAGCATGAAGCAAATTAAAGAGCAGAGACTGTGGTTGAGCACCATTCATTTACAAAGGTAGATATAGCCGGCTTTTTGCTTCTGAGCGTAAAACTCGCGCGCTCCTGAAAAAAAGATACAGTAACAAGTTCTAGTTCCATCAGCGGAATTCTAACTTGAGCGGCTACCTCCAGTCAGACATAGCCCACAAGTCTAGTAGTTCTAGTTAGCAAAGATAGCTCTCCATTTCCCACTTGGAATAACACATATGTCGTGGCGTCGCTGATGGCAGAAAAATCAAATAACCGAAGTTAATGTCTTGAAAGTGACAAGTTTCAATCGTAGCCAAAAACCAGTTTTCATGTGGGCTAGCAGCAAGAAGGCATTGGATGGTAGCAGTACAGGTAGGCCTAGGCTAAGCTCTTTCATTCATCACTGAGCCCGCCGCGGCGAATATTATCGGGTACTTTGCTTCTGGTGTCATATTTCCTGAAGTATTTTGGTTACCGTTCTGTGTATTGTGGCTTTCTACAGAGACGGTTTTATGAGAGGTACGGAACTTTGCTTTGTACTAGCTTCGGACGGCAGCACTGACAGCTGGTTAGCTATGTGTGCTACGCAAATACATTATGTTCGGGAAAGCATTAGTTCTAAAGCAATTCTGCATGTTTTGATGACATGCAGTTTGGGTGTTTCTAATGCTTATTGCGCACGTTTTCCTGTTAGCTGACATGAACGGCATTCTGCGATTTGTGTGCTTGTGCTCTGTCTCTATTGCGCATGTGTGATCAGCCTGGACTAACATTCAGTGCATTCCCCGGTGGGTTAACAGGTTGATGTAGTCGCTTTCTGCCTTTTCTTGCACAACGTGCCCGGGCTTTTTATGGTCCCAGCTCAGCCATGTTTGTGACGTGAACTTCATTCATGCTGCAGCAGACACCTCTGCGCCAACTTTCTACCCGAGTCGAAAAGTATAACGCTTGAAAAGTTGTATCTAATGATATGGCGTCTGTCATAGCCTACTTGTTTCATCCCCATGCACGAGAGAGAACACAAGTGCATGCAGGCCTTCGTAGTATCATAGTCAGGGAAGTCGCTGCAGTTCAATGTCACAGTTTTTGTAAAAAAAAAAAAATAGTAATAGTAAGCGTATGCATGGCTGCACCTAAAGAAGTGAAACGCCAATATAGCCAAAATAGCCAAACGGTTTTCAAAACCGTATAGGCCTACACCTTGTCAACGTCAACAAGTTACCTTGTTTCCTAGCCTAAAGCAATAAGAAAAACTGACGACTGATAAAGAAAACCACCCCAGACATACTGACTATACTAAAATCCTATTTTTTTCTCCTCCGGTGTCATGGTCCGCTGTCATTTCTCCAGTGTTTTTTTTTTTTTTTGGGGGGGGGGGGTTGGTGCGTACCTTACTGGTCAAGTCTGCAGGCGCCCCTGACATTCATGGTGTCCCTCACACAACTGCCCGTCATGCTTCTCCCTTCTAGTGTGCCCGATCATCAATGCTTCACCCATCACTGGGGTCCCCAATCCTGGGGGTCCCTCACATGGAATTTCGGCTCACACACAATGGGTATGCTTCCGATGGCCTTATGGTAGCCATCCCACTTCTGACACCATTTGTAGCGAAGGGGAGTACAGTTGCCCAGCCGGGAATCAAACCCGGAACTTCTGGGATAGTACACTGGGGTTCTGACCGCTACACCAAAGAGCCAGGCTCGTTGGCGTGACAGTCAGAACACACCCACAACAACCCTACTGATGGTCACTCCATCACAGGGTAGGTTAATGCATATGTAGTGGGGTGCCGGCCCCTTTAAGGCAAAGGAACCACTCGGCGTCATGGGTGCGTCACTTCCCTAATTTCTTGTCTGGCATTTCTTCATCAATAAGAGGTCTTTATGGAGGCAGTCAAGCACGCTCTGCTCGTCCTTGGGCGTCTTCCGACTTCTGGCTTCATCCGGCTGTGGCTGTCGTCGTTTCTCTCGCCGAGAATTGTGTCTGTTCACCGGTCCTTTTGGAGGTATGTAGCTGGGCTCCTTCGTTTATGTCGGCATGTCATTCTTAGCTGGTTGCTAACGGGTCTACCTGCATTGATTCCAGGTGATGTTCTCTGGATGGCGTTGCCATCTCCAGCTGTGCCCAGCACTATCCATTTCTACTAGCTGTTTCATAGCTACAACGTCTCAAGTGTTCATCTTCTGCACTACGGTATGTAATAGCAGTCCAGCATTGTTTAGCATTTTGTATTTGCCTAGCCTAATGGCTAGCGTCTTGTCCTGCTTGCTCTTTCACGGTTGCTAACCCTGGCTTTGCATTGTTTTCAGGCTGCCACGGTGCTCAGCCTGTACCTGCTCCCATTAGCGATTTCATAATCGACTGCGTTGCTTCAAGCGTCATCCATCGTCTGCATGCCGGTGTAAAGGAGGCTAACTAGCACAGAGTTGGCGTGGAACGTTGGTAAAACCTCCCTCCGATAGCCTCTTACAGTCTCGTGCCGTTGGGCCGAGAGACTAGTCTCTTGGCCCAGCGGTATCGTACTGTGTCTCCCATTGCCGGACCGATGTAGTTGACGAGGATGCAGGTTCGATCCCCGAGGGGGGTGAACAGGTGCAAGATGACCTCTGTCACAGTGGTGCCGCTGACCCGGGATGGGAGTGAGGTTTAAGGGGGAGAGTGTAACGGAGGCTAACTAGCACAGAGTTGGCGTGGAACGTTGGTAAAACCTCCCTCCGATAGCCTCATACAGTCTCGTGCCGTTGGGCCGAGAGACTAGTCTCTTGGCCCAGCGGTATCGTACTGTGTCTGCCATTGCCGGACCGTTGTTGTTGACGAGATCGCACGTTCGATCCCCGAGGGGGGTAAACAGGTGCAAGATGACCTCCGTCACACCGGTACCAAAAATACTGGATAAGAGAAAGATAACGCAAAACACGCCCACTCAATGCAAAAGCGTGTGCTCAAGTTGGGTCTCCTAAGGGGGCGTTGTCCCCTCCTTCTTCTTCTCTTTTTGAGGTGTTTGCACAAGACGTGCGCTACCGCCATCTACAGCGCTAAGGGGACTTCATTTATTCTCAACCTCGGGACTCCGAAGGTCCCCTAACCGAAGGTCTCCTAAAGGGGCGTTCACCCGACATAAAGTGGATACCGGAAAAGAAACAAAATGACGCTTCTTGTTAGATCCACCTTTTTTGCCGGTACGTAACAGCATCGTCTAGCATTGCATATTCACATAGCCTTATGGCTAGCACCTTTTCCTGCTTGTTCCTTCATGATTGGTTTTCTAATACTGGCTTTTGCATGGCTTCCAGGCTCAGCCTTTATCCATTCCTACTAGCGGCTACTTTGTCTCAACCAGTGCCCTTGCTGTACACTTGGGGCGCCAACGTCAAGCTTTGGGTAAGTCCTATTGACTCTAATACTATTATTGCTGCCCCCAGCATGACTACTGGGGCCCTAGCTAATTTTAGCATGTGGTCTGGCTTTATATTAGGTTACCGCTGTGGCGGCTATCAGTGTGAAGACTCCGGCTGCTGTTTACTAGTGGGAAACTGCTGTTACTACAGAGAGCTGTGCCCTGAGGCACTTGTGCGCTTCATCGTGTGTTACTGTGTAATCGTGTATGTGTGGATACTCCGCTCAGGTGCGTGTGCGCTTCATTGTGTGTTACTGTGTAATCGTGTGTGTGTGGATACTCTGCTCAGGTTCGTGTGTGTGTTCAGTGTATGTGTGCTAGTGTGTGGGCCACTCCACTGTGTGTGTGTGTGTGTGTGCTTGTGTGTGGGTATTCCACTCTCTGTGTGTGTATGTGTGTGTGGGTACTCCGCTCAGGTGCGTGTGTGTGTGTGCGTGCTTGTGTGTGGGTATTCCGCTCAGTGTGAATGGGTGCGTGTGGTTGATCATCGTGTGCAGTGGATGAGTGTGGGGATCCATTGGGAGACTGTGTTGGGTTGGATGTCTGGGTGGGGTAAACACCTTCTCTTCCTTTTGATTTTCTGTTTGCTGTGTATTAATTTCCCTTATTTAATTGTGTGCACTTTTTAATTTTGTTTTATTATTTTGCATGTTTTGCTGCGTTTCTTTTCATTTTGTGACAGCCCCTAGTGGCAAAGTATATGCATGACAATTTTGTGTGTGGGCTCTAAGTGCAATATAGAAGCATTGTGCAATAATGAAAATAAAGATTTCCACAATAGAATTACAGCCAATGTCTCTGACTTTTCTTGCACGAACCTGTGTTTGCCTTGTGAGGGTAAAGTGTGAGTAGTTTGGTTAATTGTGACTTCCAAACTCATTTTCCTTCGGGGGCTCATACCTCCCGGGGGTGGCGTAGTCGAGATTACTTCCTGTTTAGCCACTTCGCTACACATATCTTGGCCTCTGCCTTAAACTGGGCTTACACTGTGCGACTTTTGCCCCGATTTGGCACTCGCACGACTTTTTGAGAGTCGGGCCGATTTCTTGCTCAATCGCAGGTCAATCGTGAGTCTCGCATCGTGCAGTGTACATGGGGTAATGACAAGCGATTTTGCCTCACGATTGTGCAATCGCAGGGTCGCAAGAAAATCAAAACGGTTTGAAATTCTGGTCGTGGCTCGTGCGTAAATCGCACAGTTAAAGCAGTGCTACGACCCGATTTGACACTTCACATGCACAAATCAATAGGGCTGTGCGGTTCGCTGTTGAGCGCGACCTCATCTCCACCTCAGGTGCGCATGTTCCCTCCTCTGCAGACCGGGGAAACATGCCTGTCGCGTCCTACGGTGGAAGCATTTCGCATGCATCCGTCTGTCGGCTCGTGTAGTGTGAGGACGTGAGTCGTGAGCTGTGAACTTTTAAACAGTGAAATTCCATCGTGCAGTGTGAGCAGAAGCTTAAGACCCACGAGTGAAAATGTCGCACAGTGTATGCCCGGCTTTAAGGCCCTTGCACATATAACCGATCCGACTAGACGTCCCAACTATGACTAGTCAGTTGTCTGTCTGGTCCCCTCGTGCTTGATTGGGCACAGTTTGCTAAACAAACACACAGCGCCGACTTCACCAACCATGGACACTCCCCCGGGTAGCACCCAGAAGGATTTTGTTATAACCTACTGTAGTAACTTCTGCGTTGTTGTTGTAGCAATGTTTTCATGTTTTCGCGAAGTCAACTCTCTTCTTTTCACAAGTAGTCACAAGTAGGAGTTGATAGTAGATGCATTAATGACTAAATACAGTAAGCTATAGCCTAAATGCCCATAGGCAAAGCCCCCCTCCTAATCCATCAAGACCACATTCTCTGTCTTTTGGTCTCAGAACTCTACGACTTTCGTGGTTCACTGTAGACTTAATTTCTCGCACTGCCATAGTTCGCTAAAGAGGAAAAAGGCAAGATGGGCGTTGTCTTCACAAACACAGTGAAATACGCAACATGCGTCTCATTTTTGGCTTCGTGATAAGCATTGTCTAGAGGGAGAATGAATGCAAAGTGGAGCACGTTTTCGATAGGCAGACGGTAATTTCACAACATTTAGTTGTAGGGGCTATATTAATGCGGATGAAAATAACGCTGCCTAATAGACTATCCTGCTAATCGACCTCAACGTTTGTCTGATTTCGGGCAGCTCTTTACTAGCGATTTCATGCTGACAATGGAAACAAATGAAGAGTTATTTTCCAGAATGAGATAGGCCTATATCCACGTGCGTGGATATATCTCATTTTGGAAAAGAGCTCTTCATGTGCCGGTAGGATCGCAGCATTTAATAAGAGAAAGGGTTGAATGGAAGTTTCTCACACGTGTGCGTCATTTACTTGTTTTTAAGCGCATATGCGGACCAGGGGCGTAGGCAGAAATAATAAAACGCATGGGCCCAGAAAAAATCAGACGGGCCCAACCCGAAAGCGTGTAGGTAGATATTATAATACCGGGCTCAAAAATTATACTTTGAAATTGAAATCATTGAAATCACAGATTAACCAGACTTTTGACAAAATGCTCAATTATTGCTCAGTGCTATGCCATTAATTATAGTTCAATGAGGCAACAGTTGACTGTTAAGTGTGAATGGGGCGGGCCTGGATGTCAAGTGGGCGGGCCCAGGCCCACCCATGGCTACGCCTATGATGCGGACCCTTTCCTGCATGAAGCCTGCTGTTTTTAGACTGAGGTGACAACTAGGTAACAAATGCCCTCCCACGTCCTGGCCAGTTAGCACAAACCAATCAGAGTCTGGCATGGAGCCCGACCACCGACGCTGTTCTCAACCCAACTGAACATGTTTAAAGTCTCCCGACGGAGACCCACGACCACCAACATCCTCCAACTACCCCAGACGCAACGAGACACACCAAACCAATGCTGACCCAACTGTATCCAACGCACGACAAGACCCAAATGTCGGGTTGGTGTAGAGTAGCCTTTAGACAATACCACTTTTTACTTTTACATGTCAGCTACGCGTATTACATTGACTTACCAATGCAAATTATTTTAGAGGTGGGTTTGCTATGTCTCTCTCCCAGCACAGTGGAAACACTGATTAGGTATTCTCCACCAATGTCCAGCTCAGTAAAGCGGTATTGGAGATCTGTGACAGTTGCTGTCTGTAGACATTCCCCACCAGTGCTGATGGTGAGCAGGTATGAGGCCAGAGCTACTCCTGGTGGTTTGCTCCATGACACTGATGCTGATGTTAGATCCACATCCACAGCAAGACCATCAGGTGGAGGAACTGACGATAAAAAAAACAGATGTAATGACACCAAGATCGACTGGGGACAATGACCAGTTAAAATGGATTTAAAACATTATGAAGGGAATTAATGCAATGTTTTTTTTTAATAGTTTATGCTTGACTTGAAAAATTATTATGCTGTTATGCTCACCTTTTGGCACCTTAAAGTCAGGTTTGTTCATTTGCTTTTCCTAAGAACATATGAGTTAAGATATGACAATAATGATTTTTTTTAGTTTTTTACTAACTGTATAGTTTTTTTATATATACTAATTTTGTTTTAATCTATGGCATTCATATACCTGATGTTCTGTCAGGGCTGTTGTATCTCCAGTGGCATCCACTAGCTTGTGTCTCTGCAGTGCTGTTTTATAGTGATCCCTCGTGTGGAACTCACAGTAGGAGGCATGGCACGTCAGGCAGGACTTTAGCGCCAAATCCTGACAAACTTCACACAGAAGCTCGGCTGTTTGAGAACTGTGAAAACATGTATTTTATAAATTCAGATAATTTGAATGAATGAATGAATGAATGAATGAAGTCTTCAGGAATTTTCAAAGGTAAATCACTGCCTTTTGTAGTATCTCAACAGTAATTGGACAAAGTAGTTTAGGAAAAAAAGACATTCCCCAGTCACAAAAAAGAGAACATGTGTCATGTTGCCTTCATGTAGCGCAAGCTTTAAGTGCAAAACTCACCATGTGACCAAACATAGGGTGACTTCAGGTAATTTGAGCCACTTTTTGGTAAATCGCTTGGGAAAATAACAAAATACCATCTATGCACTTTTAATGTGTATATATAATTAATAACTACTATATTTCATCATTTTGTGTTGGAATTATATTATAAAACATAATTATTTAGGCCCCACAAGTCTTGAAACCCTGTCTGTGGCAACTTTTTTGGAAGGAGCCGCTAATTTGAGCCACCTTATCTGGTAATTTGAGCCGGTTAAATAAAAAAGGGAAAAAGTCAATAATTCATCATTCCTTTTCATACTAAATCACAATTCTGTACAGCCACATGTCTCTGGACAGTGTTCATCCTATTTTTTCACTTTTTCTGTCTCCTCTCTTTTCATCTGCATTCATTTATTTTCACCTGTCATCTTCCTTCATTTTTCCTCCAAAAGTACACAAACATGAGCTAGCTACCACTAAACAGCAGCTAACTCCCATTGATTATAATGGTGGCTCAAATTAGCTGAATGTGGTGGCTCAAATTACCTTAACCCACTGAGCTAACAGTTGAAACACCATAAACATACTTTTTTCCGAAAAGGGTAATAATATGCCACACTAACAAACATTATTATAGTGCATTCCATCCACACAGAAAAAATACTTTGTTTTTATGTGTATATCTACTGATAGGCCTATATGTAGATTATAATACTTATAATAATTTGGCTAACTTTAGCGTGCCATGCTAAATTCCATGCAACTTTCTGGTGCAGCCTTCATTGGAATGACTATCCCGCCCACCATATCAATCAAAACCCTATCCACCATATCAATCCCCTGTTACATGTTATGGTCTGTTGTGGCAACAGATTGCCATACTTTGTAGTCATTGGCTCTCATTTCCAGAGGGGCTAGAACCCCAAAACCTTAACTGGCTCATTTTAGCTGATGGCTCAAATTACCTGAAGTCACCCTACCTAACGTCTGTGTGAACAGTAGTTGAATATTCTGACTGTACTGATGCCCTACTTCTCACATAATCTGGCTGGTCCAAATAAACCCTGGTAACAAGATTAAAATAATGATTTTAAAACAACAGAAATACTAGATGCATGAGTAGTGCCATGAAGTCCCATCAAGCTGAATCAAGTAGCTGATGTATATCTTTTGTTGAAGGAACTTGTGAATACCTTGTCTCTGTATGCTCTCCTGTTATAGTCATGGGGGTATTCATTGACTGATCACTCTTCATGGACATGCAAGAGGGGCATGGTGAATGGCTGTAATACAAAATGTTGCAGTTACAAACGAAACCATTTCCTATGTTATCATATCATGTCCTTGTTATCATATCAGTTGCATTAATGGACTCTGTGAAAACAAGATGGCTGTTACAGTAATACTGTGCTCACCTCTGATCCCTTCGATCACAGGCTGAGGTTTCCCCAGTAACAAGCTGGTCTGGAGCACGTGTCTTCTGATGATCTAGGCAGTCATCTGTTTTAAATTGGATTTCCTCATCGCACCAGTCACTCCTCATAGACATGACTGTGGCACACGGTGACAGTGGCTGACTGTAATGCAAAACGTTCCAGCGAGTAATCAATCCTCCAACCAAATCAAGCCAACATATACTAAACATAGTGAAAGTGGTTCGACTTAAGATGTCTGGTAATAGTGTTCTCACCTTTGCTCATCTGATGCGTGCCCTGACGAGGGCTGCACTTTTGCAGAGTTTTCCTGACAAACATCAAACTTGGTTTCACCTTCTCTTGGGGCGGCTGTGCTTAGGAGCTCCACCTTTCCCGTGGTTCTCTGTTTGGCCAAAGTGATGTCATCTGGACCCTCACTATGGAGAGGAGGCCCCTCTGCCACACTCACTTCTGCACCCTGCTCCTCCATGAGACTGGATGACTCACGCTGCAGTTGTACTGTTCCTTAAACACCAGTGCTGTTTAATAGAAGTTACTGGGTCAATAATTTGCTATGCCTTGTTCAAAATACATTTTCATAATCATGTAGTAGCCAACTCATCATCATGCAACCGCCAAGTGATATCCCAAAAATATAAACACACTCACACACTCTCAGATTTCCTCAATTATAGGCCTATCTGATGACTACCTAGAGTACATAGGCTACCTTTTGTTTGTGAAAGCTTGGGTTTCACCATCTGAACTTTCAACCCAGATTTATCAGTATACCTTACTGTATAATACTGTATACTGGACAGTACATCACAACCCCCCCCCCCCCCCCCACACACACACACATGTTCCTATGATTTGTTTTAGTAAGAAAAAAGTAAGAAGTAGTAAGAAGGTTAACATTTGAAAATAGACTCACAACATACTTAAATACATTATCTTTATAGAAAACAAGGATATATAATTTAGATTTAATCAATTTTGATAAAATAATGAGGGTATAAAGGTCAAAAATGTCAAATAAAGTAACAGTAAAAACATGAATTACAAATGTCAACCTGTTCAATTCTCGACACAACACGTTATAAACTACTTCGGCATAATTATATTCGTCTTGTTTAACAGTGACTTAAAGTATCATAATATAATATTCACAATTGTTGTCAGTAATTTGGGGAATTAACTGTGTTTACTTGTGTTTCCTGAATTGCGTTTGAGGAGCCATTTTGTTCATTGCACAATATCACCATAACCATACAAGTGCTTTTAAATAGGCCTACACAATCCCACATTCCCACACCAACTCTGGAGACTTCAAAGAATGTTCATGTGAGAAAGTGCTCACACACACAGACACACACACACACACACACACACACACAAGCTGAATAATATACCTGCTGCACAACACACTGGATCACAAAAGGACAGGGCAAGGGTCAGTTTAGTTAGCAGAGGACAGCTAGAACATGAACCAGTTCGGTTAACTGGTTTAGAGTAGACAGACATACGTGCAACTTGTGCACCAGCCCCTTCGCACTCCAGTTGGACTGTAGTTGGAGCATAAACTTTTTCATAAACGTATAGGCCTATGATAAATACAAAATATAAAAGAAATATATTTAATATACATTAAATCAATGACGTGCATAGGATTAATTAAGCAATATGACACGAGTGGGAGTGAGGTTGTTCTGGGACACCCTCACGGGTGTGATTCGCCGCAGGCACGAAGCCGCAGGCTGAGTGCCGTAGGTAATTACACCCGTGAGGGTGTCCCAGAACAACCTCACGACCACAAGTGTTATATTGCTTTTATACAATAGTTCCTTTGCTAACACAATTAGTTCATTGTTAAATTATTTTAATTACTTTATTTGATTGCTTATTTGCTTGTTCCTCCGCTCCGGAAAAAATAGTTCCAGTTATTGTCTTCGGTTGCTGCGCAACGCGCACCACGTTGGCTACGGTTACTTTGTATCTTTGGTCGCGGAGTGATTATTAGATGTGAAGAGTCATTCATAGAGTGTTGGAGGATACCCTCACTCCTAGTGACGTGTAGAACGCCTCTTGTCCAATCACAATTTGTGAAATAACTCGTGTACTATTGTATAAAATGAAACGACTGTTGAAAAGCAAAAAAATGGAGCAAATGGTAACACTGTTTTAATGGTTAACTATTACAGTGGATCTACCACATAAGGTAGGCTACAGTGTAATAACCAGTGTAACAATATTTAATACCATGTAATACCAGTGTAACACCATGTACCAATTTTGTACATCATGCATTTGTGTGTAAGTGGTATTAAATGGTATTGCATATTGTTACACTGGTATTACACTAGTATTACATGATATTACATATTGTTACACTGGTTATTACATTGTACCTAATAGGCCTATGGTAGATTCACTGAAATTAACCATTAAAATAAGGTGTTACCAGGCAAATCAATTCACCCAGTCAGAAGTTATGGGCCAAATGAAAATTTCACCATTTTGAAAGTGTTGACCTCCAAACTCGAATCTCATGAACCTTAACACACCAAATCTGGGACAAATCCATCCAACTGGTAAAAAGTTATGGGCCAAACAAAAATTCTGCCATCTTGAATTCAGTCATCTTGAAAGTGTTGACCTCCAAACTCGATTCAGTTCATGAACCTACCCAAGAGCATTCAAACACCAAATCTGGGACAAATCCATCCACCCAGTCAGAAGTTATGGGCCAAACAAAAATTCAGCTATCTTGAATTCGGCCATCTTAAAAGTATTGACCTCCAAACTCTAATCAGTTCATAAACCTAAGCATTCACACACCCAATCTGGGACAAATCCAACCATCCGTTCAAAAGTTATCGCGTTAACACGAAAGACCTAACGCGGCGGACACGGTGGCAGCGCAACCAAAACCATTACATAGGCCTATAATAATATAGTCCGGCATTAGATACTAAAGCCAGCGCTGGAAAACTGTGTCAGCAATTTTCAGAGACATACAAAAATATTTTTGCAAACAAAACTCAGGCATTCTGCATGAACTCAAACATACTTCTGCTCAATCCTCTCAAATGAACTATTCTATTCTACAGTATTCTCTTCTCTTCTGTTCTATTCTACTCTATTATGAGTATAGCCGTCGCTAGGCATAAGCATAGCCTCAACCACTTTGCCCCCAAAATTGGGGCCTCCTAACTGGGATTAACTAAAAACGTATATATATATATTTTGTATCATTATTCCATTATGAGGGGACCTCCTGACCAGTTGTGCTTGGGCTGATACTCTGTTCCATTCTAACAAAAAATAGGACTCTAAATTTGCATCACAAACCTGTTTGGAAATAAGCCCTTTTGGAAATTACCCTTTGGCTCTGCTCCAGCTTCCTCAGCAGCCATTTTGAGCCGATCGTCTGACATGGGAACCACACGCTATGAAGGACAGGCTACTACACTATACTGGCCTGCTCTTGTCAACAGCACCACTGCTAGATTTCTATAGGCCCCCATGGAAGACAGCAGATGTAGCTAGGGACTGCTATTAAAAATGAGTAACAATAATCCAAAATCAGTGCCACAGACGTGTAGTTCATCATCAACCATGATAAGCAAATAATACGCAGACATAATACTCCTGGGTTACTCTCCTGGGTGCTGTTATAACATAAGAACAAACAAGCATGTACTCATCCTTCAAATCTGTATCTCAAAATCCACTAGTTTGTCACACAAAAGCAACCTCCCATAGCACTAACATGCCACAAACAACAGCCCATCACAGCCCGCACATGACATGACATGCCACGCCACACTAAAACTTCACTCAATGTACAGATCTAATCATATTAACAACAACAACAATAATAATAATATAAAAAGAGATTATTAACTTTATTTTCTTTACAGGCTTCAGGAAGTAAGCCACATGAAAGGTATGTTACTCAAAAAAATCATGGGTTGCAACATTCAATCATGTCAATCATACATGACAGCTAAACATTTCATATTATGCCACAGTATTAAGACCATATTATTTCAAATCATAATAAAATATACAATCTCACCGAAGTGTTATCACATTGCAAACATCAGAATGTTCTTTCCTCCTCCTTGACTAGTCTGACTCGTTTACCTTTCTCCTCCCTGCTGAGAGGACTGGCAGTGTTTTCTCTCTCTCTCTCTCTCTCTCCTTCTCTCGCACACACACACATTAAGTGACAAAGTTGTCTTTCCACATGCCACTTGTTCACTGTTGGCATCTGTATCTCATCTTCTCTAACCACCACCCCCCACAAGCCTGCCATTCTCTCTCCCTCTCCCCCTCCTTCTTTCACCTGGGAATTGGCATTGTGTTTCAGAAAACTGGCTGAGGAAATAAAGAGTTGCTCTTGAGAATGGGAGCTCTGTTCAGTTGATAAAATGTTTTGATCAACAGCAGTCAGGATCATCTCCCACCCCCACGCAGCAAGATGTGTATGGGGGGTGAGTGACTGCCCTCTCCTCTATCCTCGAAATAAAATAAAGCCAAAACAGCTGCAGGCATTCTGCATGAACTCAAACATACTTCTGCTCAATCCTCTCAAATGAACTATTCTCTATTCTACAGTATTCTCCTATTCTCTTCTATTATGAGTAGAATAGCCGTCGCTAGGCATAAACAGAATAAGCAGTGATTAGGGCCTCAACCACTTTGCCCCCAAAAGTGGGGCCTCCTAACTGGGATTAACTAAAAAGGTATATTATTTTTTTTAATTATTATTCAATTATGAGGGGACCTCCTGACCAGTTATGCTTGGGCTGATACTCTGTTCCATTCTAACAAAAAATATGACTATAAATTTGCATCACAAACCTGTTTGGAAATAAATACCCTTTGGCTCTGCTCCAGCTTCCTCACAGCAGCCATTTTGAGCCGATCCTCTGACATGGGAACCACACCGATGCCTTGAAGGATGGGCTACTACACTATACTGGCCTGCTCTTGTCAACAGCACCACTGCTAGATTTCTATAGGCCCCCATGGAAGACAGCAGATGTAGCTAGGGACTACTATTAAAAAGGAGTAACAATAATCCAAAGTTAGTGCCACAGACGTGTAGCTCATCATCAACCATGACAATCAAACATACACTGTCACAATACTGCTGGGTTACTCTCCTGGGTGCTGTAATAACAAGAACAAATCATGGGTTGCAACATTCAATCATGTCCATCATACATGACAGCTAAACATTTCATATTATACTGCAGTATTAAGACCATATTTTTTCAAATCATGTTATCACATTGCAAACATCAGAATTTTCTTTCCTCCTCCTTGACTAGTCTGACTCGTTTACCTTTCTCCTCCCTGCTGAGAGGACTGGCAGTGTTTTCTCTCTCTCTCTCCTTCTCTCGCACACACACACATTAAGTGACAAAGTTGTCTTTCCACATGCCACTTGTTCACTGTTGGCATCTGTATCTCATCTTCTCTAACTACCACCCCCCACAAGCCTGCCATTCTCTCTCCCTCTTTCTTTCACCTTGGAATTGGCATTGTTACAGAAAACTGGCTGAGGAATTAAAGAGTTGTTCATGAGAATGGAAGCTTTGTTCAGTTGATAAACATGTTTGGATCAACAGCTGTCAGGATCATCTCCCACCCCCACGCAGTAAGATGTGTATGGGCGGTGAGCCCTCTCCTCTATCCCTCTCCAGGGGTGTCTTGAGCACAGCGTCATTCATAGACAGAAGTGCCCCGTCTCCACACACTGCTTCTTAAGTGAAATTTGGTGTTCCTGTTCTATTCTGACAGCTCAATGGTCAACAGATCGTAGCTGCAGATTAGATCAATTGAAATACTGTTTAGGTTGTTGATTTCATTGGCCGCCACAGGCTCCTCATTTGTATAATACACTTGGCCAAATATTTTCGCTTCGCTTCATGCTTGTTCGTTTGCATTCTTTGCTTCCCTCGTAAGAATGAATAGTGAGGGTTACTTCACTTGGCAAAATTTGTGTGCATGTCAGTCACCCTGGCGTTAGGTACCTGCCAGGGTCACATGCACAGAAGGGGTGTAGAGTAAAGGATGATTGTAGACCTGCAGTGCAGACCTGCTCCTGCTGATCCAACACCGGGCCTTCATCTCTTCTACGTAGGCTATATAACATAACATACAGTAAATGTCAAATATGGGTGAAAATGAATTATTGTAAGTAACAGTATTGCAGTGGCATCGTCACACCTTTTGGGACCGGTTAACCAAACAAGTGTATTTTTTAATATATTGATGTGGCGTGCAGAAATCATGGTGAAAAATCACTGAGTCTCTGACTAGGAATTTAGCAAGCATCAACCAAGGAGAAGAGAAGACCTGTTTCCGGATCTACAGAACTGGACTGGACTGGACAGAATCTCTGAATCCCTGTGCCATGTGGTCTTGAAATAGGACTGCTTTATCAGTCCAATCAGTCAATCAATTATATTACCGGTATATGAATTGTACTGTAACATTGACATCTGGACTTGGCACAAACACATGTACATAAGACAAAAGTCTTGCTATTCCACACCAAATCTACAGCATAAATTGAATAGAAAAAAAAATCCACCATATCCTTTACTGAAACATTGGAGACAAAAGTAAACAAGTTGATAATCATGAGTAGGCTAAGGCACCTGTAGGAAGTGGAAATATTGCATTCCCTTCCTCTTGGCAGGAAGCCCAGGCAAAGCTGACAGTGCGCCATATTGTAGTTTACAGATACTCACAAACACAAGTCAAAGCTGAGGCTGCCAGCTCAGATCGCAAAACAAGTGTTTGCCATCCAGGACTCACTCTTTGGGAGTGAGACTCATTCATTTTGGCCCTCTGTCATTCCACACACTTTGACATCTGGACCAATATAACATTATCATCCATCATCCCTCTCTCATTGGGCCTGGGGATGTGTGTGTGTATGTGTGTGGGCATGAGAGGGGAGGGAGAGAGAGAGAGAGAGAGAGAGAGAGAGAGAGAGGGAGGTCACTACTATGCTTGATGTGGTCACAAAATGATGTGATTATCATTACTATGAGATCAGGATGCTGTTTGCAATCTTTCTGTGATATTAACTTGTCGCACACCTCATTTCTCTTCCTCCTTGACCAGTTTGACTCGTGTGTCTGCTGCTTTGCCTTTCTCCTCCGTGCTGGCAAACTGGCATCTACCGTATCTCACACAACAACAGACACTAGACAGAGATCACACGCAAAAGATGATCATAATGATCATGGGCCTAATGATTATGACCGATCACACAATTATTTTGAGCCGTTTTCTCTTTTCTTCTATACAAAAGGAAACAACAAATGACAAAACAAACATATGGCCCATGATAACATTGTCCCTCAACACACTATCCTAAGATCACATATTTTATCACCATACACACATAGATATACTCTATTAACGTCTGATGTATCACTTCATCTTAATTGTCCTCTTCCAACCCTGAGATTGTGTATACTGCTTCACTGTTATCAGATACTACTCTACTGCTATCAGATACTACTGCCATCTTAACTGAGTCGTCCAGTGAGAGAGATAGAGAAGAGAGCAACAGAGTCTAGATAAAGATCACGTCACATGTGCTATGCTGAGGCGTGGAGTGCTGTGTTGGAAGATAAGACTGGGAATCAATCCAGATTTCATTCCGATCCAGAGGGTCACGATTCAAAGATTCGATAAGTAAATTCCGCCCAGTCACTGCAAAGGAGTGTGCTCAAGTTCAGAGTGCTAAGGGGGTGTCCGGTGTTGTCCCCTCTCTCCTCTTCTCTCTGTGGAATTTGATGGCGGCTTGCATAAAATGTGCTTTACCACCATTTACAGCGGAAATGGACCTCCATTTATTCTCAACCTTAAGTCTCCCCTTACGAAAATCTACCATGGTTTTTATGTAATAACCATGGTAACTTTAAGTACTCTGAACCAACCATAGTATTGCTATGGCTTATCCATGAAAACCGAGGTTCCCAACTATGGTGTAACCATCGTTTTACTATGAAAACTAAACAGTTTAAACCATGCTCAAAAAACATGAAAACCATGCATAACCCCGGTTAATGTTGGGTTTCGTAAAACATGAAAACCATGAATAACTACTGTGGGCAGCTGTCATGTAATGGTTAGGGAGTTGGACTTAAGATCACAGAGTTGCATGTTTCAATCCCACCTTTACCTCTCCCTACACCTCCATGCATGGCTGAAGTGGTCTTAAGCAAGGCACCTAATCCCACATTGCCTCAAGGACTGTCACCTATACATGCTTTGGATTTTAAAATGTAATTAAAAAGCGTAATTTAAAGGTACACTGTGCAGGAAATGGTCAAAAAAGGTACTGCAACTATGCTGCTCATTGAAACTGGGCAGCATTGCCAAATTTGATGTTTTCATGTAAGTGTACGAAGTAATAAAGTAATATTTTCTAGTATGGTCGAAGTACAGTCATTTTTGCTGCTAAAAATGGCTATTTCTGGAAATTCAAAATGGCGGACCATGGAGAAGATCCCCCTTTTCATGTATGAAAAGTGCAATTTTTCTAGTCACAATGAATACTTAGAATTTGATGGTGGTGGTAAGTATTCATGAAAAAGGTAACATTAGTGAATGGGTTGCATGAATTCTGGAAATAAACAACTAAAAATCTTACACAGTGTACCTTTAATGAATAACTACAATCCGTGGTAATACCATGGTTACTTTTAATAGTAAAACTATGGTTAATTCTCGGAAGGGGTAATTCTCGTTACGGTAGGCCTATATACGAACCCCAACTCCGGTGAAGTTGGGACATATCATTAGATGGAGAATAGTGAAAAGACAACATATTAAGTGTTAAAACTGAGAAAAAAAAAATGCTTTTGGGGACATATGTACTCATTTCTAATTTGATAACTGCAACACGTCTCAAATAAGTTGGGACGGGGATCAGTGACATGTAATAATCATCCAAGGGACTGTTCGTTATTTATTTTTGGGGTCGCCGGAAGATGTCCACCTTTGATCGTCAAATTTTGCATGACCCTCCCCTAACGAGCTTCAAAACTTTGATGACCCTCCCCGCGACGCCGTCAAAAAAAATGCATGACCCTCCCCTATGGAGAAGTAGTGCCCTATTCTACCTTATTTTTTTATTTTTTTGACAAACGTTGATTGACCAACGCTGCTGCTAGCTTACTGGATGTTATTGTAGGCGCCCTCTTGAAAACTATAGTAGTCTACTTCACGAACGCGGGGGCATTTCATACATTTATAATTTGATTTAGCTTATGATAACTTATGATAGCTCTTCGACACAACAGAACACAACGGGGTATGAATCTGTGATCAATTTTAGCTAAATGGAGAAGCGTTTCTGAGGCTATGTTACATCAAAGCATACAAACAAGGTAGGAATGCTTTTTTCTAATAAATGTGCCAAACATTTTTGGATGACCCTCCCCTAGCCAGCTTAAAAGAAATTGATGACCCTCCCCTCAGCAATGAAAAAAATGACGTGACCCTCCCCTATTTTCTTCCGGTGACCCCGAAAATAAATAACGAACAGTCCCCAAATAAGATAAAACAACAAAGAAGAATATTTCAAAATGAATTGTAGCGATGGACAATATTTGTGTTCAGGTATAAGACCATCACAGAGAGGCTGAGTCACTCAGAATTGAAGATGCAGAGGGAATAATTACCATAGTTATAACATACATTTTTGAATTCCGTTTGATTTACCATGATTGAGTGCACAGTATATAAGACATATTTTTGTTACTAAAATCATGGTATAGGTTCATGACATTATGAGATATATATTGGCTGTGGTCTCACTCTAGCACTCCAAGAATTAAAGCTATTGAAAATTGACCATATTAAGAATGCTTCATGTGTACAAGTGATAGAGGGGTTTAACATTCTCCTATGCTCCCGAGCTCACTTGGGATAGACCAAGAAGATAATGGGAAACTGCCCTTTGCTTACAGAAGTCAGCAGAAGTTCATTCTTTTTTTTTCTTTTTTTGAAAATAATAAAGTCTTGCACATTCTGTGCTACAGTGAAAATCGTCCATCCAACTTGTGTTAGTGCTAACTTCCAAAGTCAGCCTCTATGATGGCATGGGGGTGCAGTAGTGCGTTGGTTAAGTTGTTCTTCCTCATCTGTAGAGTTAAATACAGTGCTGAATGATATAAATGGGTTTTAAACAGCATAAAAAGCCACTCATGCGTTATATTTTGAAGGGAGATTTTCAATTACTGCCACATGATAAGGACAATGCATTCTCTACTATGTTTTAATAGTTTAACTCCATCCTAAGGACCAGCAGGTGATACAATGGCAGGCTTTTGGTCAAGACCTGTCACACTGTAAGCACTACAGAAAGGAAAACATTGCAAAACATGACGAGGAATACACTCACCATTTAAGCTGGTGAAATAATGTTCAAGATGGGAATTAACACTGCTTTTTTTTTTTAAACCCTTTAACGCATAACATGGGTCTAAATAGACCCGGCTGAGTTTAAAATTTCTATATCTTTGTAAGAATACAATTTTCTTACTCAGCACTCCATGAATTCCTCAATTGACTTGTTTTTGTCCCTTAGATGACTTAATTTATTTTTATGTGTGACCGGAAGGAACCTGATCCGCTGCCCGGCAGCTCCCTGCCTTAGATATTTGTCCCACCGCACCAGGTCCGTCCGAAATAGAGATGATCCGTGCTGGCTGAACAGTTCTTCATAGCACCCACTGATTATGTTCATCCCTAAAAGCCCAGGAATCTGTGGTTTACGGGTCTGTTGCAGCGGGTAGGTGGGATCCTTAACAACCAGGATGCCCATGCCACCAAGTGTCTTTCCCAATACAGTCACATCCAACTCCAAGTAGCCAAGGTAGGGAATATCCAAACCATTGGCTGCTCGGAGCTGTAGCCAGTTGCATTGCTGTAGTCGCTCTTCGGTTTTGAAGTGTTCATTAAAAAACCTTTCCGAGATGGTCGTCACCATTGAACCGGTGTCAAGGAGACAGTGAACCTTAACACCCCCCATGTCTACCTTGACTGTTGGACATGTCCCAATAAGTTTCCCTAAGTGTGTAGATGAAATGGTTGAGCCCTCAACACCCCCAACTGATGGCTGGCTCTTGACACCAGGGGGCACTAGTTTCCCTGCTGGCTTTCCACATTAGCCACGGCTTCCACTTCTCGAACAGAGGCTGTTGGTCCCCGCCGCGCACTAGGGTCCGCGTTGACCCTCCCTCCATTTGGACAGAATCTAGCGATATGGCCAGGTTGTCCACAGCGCAAACAAATTGGACGACCATCTGGATGGAATTGTAATGGCCGCCGCCGGGGCCCACCAGAAGCATAACGTTGAGTAGGCGGGTGCTGAACGGGAGGGTGTTGGGCGGGACCCAACCTCTCCAAAATGGCAGTTAACTGGATTTGGTGCTGACGGAGGCCTTCCTTCAACTCGTCTAATTCATTAGCTGGGGTGACTGATGCGGAGTGGGATTCTACTGTATGGGAAGATGTGGAATGCGAACTACACTCACCTATAACTTGTGCCCTAGAGTCGCACGAGTAGGCTCTGCTTCTTGGCAAACCCACATGCTCTCCTTCTTCTACCCAGCGGACTGCTTCGCTGCGAATGGTGAGGAAAGAAGAATCAGGGTTAAGCCGAATAGAACGTTTCAGTTCTCTGCGCAGCAGCCCATCTCTTACGTTCTCTGCAAACTGGTCTCGCACTGTATGGTCTGGGTTCGGTATACCCGTAGAGTTGCGTCTGGTGATCGCTTCCATTAGAGACAACAAAGCATGTGAAAATTCCCAAATGGACTCACCTTCCAGCTGTTTTCTTTGAAAGAATTGTTTTTGTAGGGTGATGAATGACTTTGTGCAACCATAAATTTCAATGAGTATTTTAAATATTTGTTCAGGGTCATTTTTTGCTGTGGATGGACGAAAACGAATTTCATTCTTAGCCTCTCCATCCAAGTGATCAAGAATAAATAATGCTTGCTCCTGTCTAGACATGTGTCTCATACCCAAAGACCTACGGGCTTCCTCTACCCATTCCACTACCGGTAGGGAATCTACAGCTCGTCCAGAGAACCGGGGGCATTTCCTTTCTCTAGGCAAGTAAATGTACCTTTCTGACCTGGCAGCAGGTGGGTCCTCAGCCGGTGGCCTCTCTCCTGTCCCAGAAGTAGAACCCGTCTCCGACCGTCTATCTCCATCCCCAGCAGCAGTACCCCTCAGCCGAAGGTTGTCTGTCTGTAACTGCTGGACCTGGTCCCTAAGGAGCCTAAGTTGCTCTTCCATGGATGGTTCACGTGGTTGCTCGTCATCTGACATCTTATACTCCTAAGTTGCACCCGTCTTACCACCAGATCCAACAAAAACTGAATGCTTAGCAAAGAGAATAGGTAATGTTCAATTCGGTGTATTACGTACAGTATTTAGCGCAATATTCTCTGTCCAATAAGTCGTTCAATGAAACCACCCTGGCCCTGTGGCCACTGTTTCTCTCCCTACAGCCACGCACACATTCACACTCACATTAAGACATTAATCCCTCAATGACAAAATCAGTATACTCACATCACCAGTGCTATTATTATCGTGCCGCCACTACGCCAAATGTGACCGGAAGGAACCTGATCCGCTGCCCGGCAGCTCCCCGCCTTAGATATTTGTCCCACTCTAATTCAAAAGAGAACTTAGAAACACACAGGTGATGCAAGTACACTGATTGTTTTTTTTATTATTATTTCCAAAGTTAAAATACTTTGGACCAAGTGGATAAAAGGAACATTAAATGACACAGAAATTAGGGCCCACAATATGGACAAGGCACAGTATGGAATCAGCGGACCTAGGCACAGCAATGACACCGCACCCTCATGCAAACAAAATAAATCCACCCAAAAACGTATCAAATAGCAAACAAAATAAATCAAACCCTTCGCACAGCAAAGAATAAATATTGCACTGCAAACCAACAGCAATCTGATGCTGTGCCTATTCAGATGGTACAGCACTGGGCCCAGTCGACTGTGGTCCTACGGACTGGTACAAAACAAAATAAAAGAGGTATGGGACTATGCTGTGCTACCCCCTCTCAGGTTACAAATAGGAGGAATGAGTGACAGGTCAACTAGTACAGTCAGAATGGGTTAGGCACAAGGATGAGAGCACACCATGCATAGAAAATAAACAAACATGCTAATCAACAAAATACCCCAAAAGAAAACAAATAACCGCACCCCACTATAACTAGATTTCACAGCAAAGCACAGCAATCCAGTGGTCTGCCTATTCCCAATCGGACTGACCCCCCCAAAGCCAACCTGTCCCCAGATGTCTTCTCACAATAGCACAGCTAACCCCAGATAAGAAAAAGAAAGAAAAGAAAGAACAAAACGATCCACTTAGTCAAAGAAATGTAAAATTGCACTTTCCCCTAGACCACCCCACTAATACCCCACACACGCACGCACACACACAATCACACGCTGTCAGAGTTGCGGCCTGCGCCGAGTGTAGGCACCGCACAGTGCACAGACGCTCACACAGTCACACACGCACCCGCACGCTCATGCGCACTGGGCGCGCACAGTCCAAGTCAAATCTCCAGGGAGAGAAACAGTGACCACAGCGCACGCTGGAGCTGCAGCCAAGAAGCTTGTCCCACTGGCACCTCCACCTTCGGCTGGTCGCGAAGTTTCCGCACTCCACAATTAAACACCGGTTCATATGACGTCTTGAAGCAAGCACCCGTTTTTTGTAGGATGTGGTTGTAGTCGCAACTTCACGCGTAGTCAATTTTCTCTCTGCAATGCCGACCCTTGCTCAAAGCACGCTTTCTCTCCGCGATGCCAATGCTCAGGGAAGTCTCTCTACCAACCGGTTTCCCGTGGGGTATGGATACGCCACCACTTCCGTCAATGGGATGCCAACGCAGACGCGCTCCTCGCAGCTCCAACGTTCTGCTGCCTTCAGAAGCAAAGCCAAAGAACCAGTGCCCAAACGCTCAGGTATACTAATAGACATCACCATGATTACCTGCCAGCTGATCAATTAGCTACCGCGCCTCCAATGCTACTCTCCAGTCACGGCGCCGGTCCTTCCCACTTTTCCTGTGACAACTCGTCCTCAACCAATTGTTTACTTTTGTGAATCATGTATGCATGTATGCGATAATCAGTGTATATGTGTCCGTGAAAGATGATTACCAACAATGCTTCACCATACCAGGGTCATGCTGCCCACACTCGCCCCCACTTTAAAACGTCACCGTCCCGGTGACGGTACATGCACTCGTTTTACTGCCAGGGTCTAAAGTGAGGTTGGGCCTGGGTTGAAGGTTCAGATGTGTTTGCACCATCCCGTGTGTCAACTCCTTGAACCGACCTGATGGACCGCGGCAAGTTATGTGGGTTGGAATGATGTCCTGCGGTGGTTCGATTGGAACGCCTTGGACCACTTGTTTCCACTTCACTCACTGACTGAGCTGGGTCCCGTCTTGGGGAAGGTGGGGTGCTCTCTGCTGGGGTGGGTTGTAGTGCTACTGTTGCCTCTATACCATCCTGAACTTCGGAACCTGGAATACAGGAAGATCTTTCCAGCTCTCCATCAGGGGGGGAGCTAATCCACACGGATTGGTCCTCCTCTTCCTCTTCATTTTCTTCTGCCCCAGACGCAGGCGGATTGGTTCTCTGACACGAAAGTGTTGGAGGGAATATGGCTGGGGTGTACGTCGCTGGAGCCAGCCTCAACTCAGTCCGATGAACATTCTTCTCCGCACCGCTTTCGTCTATGGGACGAATGGTATAGACCCTTCCACTGTCATCCAAACATCGCACCACCCGATAGGGGGTGGAGGCCCATATGTCCTGGATCTTATTTCGACCCAGAACATGGTTCCGACGGAAAACCGTGGCGCCCACAGGAAGAGGTGCTGCATTCGGCTCTGGCTGCTGGTGTATCCGCTGCGCTGCTGCCTTCTCCAAGTGTTGCTGTGCTGAACGGTAAGTTGACCGCAGTCGCGCTTGGTGTGCCTTGACCCAATCGTCCATCGTCTCTTCAGATTCTTCCTCCTCTGGGACACCCAACAAGGAGTCAATGGGCAAGTGGGGCTTCCGCCCAAACATAAGCTCATAGGGTGAGTACCCCGTGGAAGAATGAACCGTTGTGTTATAGGCAAATAGCACTTGAGGCAGATGTTGTGGCCATTTTTTCTTTTTCTCAGGGGGCAAGCTTCGAAGAAGGTCGTGCAAGGTGCGGTTAAACCGCTCGCATTGCCCGTTTCCGGAAGGATGGTAAGGGGTGGTACGGCTTTTTTCCACCCCATACAAAGCACAAAGATTCCGCAAAAGCTCGCTCTCGAAGTTTCTGCCTTGGTCGGAATGAATTCGTCGAGGGACTCCATAGACATAGAACCATCGTTCCGTCAACAGGCGAGCAACTGTACAGGCCCTTTGGTCTGCCGCTGGATATGCCTGAGAAAACTTGGAGAAAACGTCGGTAACAACCAAGACATTTTCGCGGCCATCGGTTGCTCGTTCCAGGACCGTGAAGTCAATTGCCACTATGTCAAGGGGTTGGGACGCGAGCAAGGTACCTGGGAATGCCCGAATCTTTGGCACCGCTTCCTTTGCAACGACACAACGGGAACATTCCCGGCACCACTTCTCCACTGCCGACGTCATAAATGGCCAATAGCACCTCTGGCGCACCAGCTTCAGAGTCCTCTCACAACCCTGGTGCCCTTGGCTATCATGTAAGGCACGTAGAACCTCGTCCTGCAATGCTTGGGGCAGCAAAAGTTGCAAGACACTGTGGCCTCCCTCCGGTGGGTAAACCAGCCGATACAAGACCCCTTCACGCTCACGGATTCTTTTCCACTGCCGGACCAGTTCTACGACCTCTGGGGTGGAGGTTTGACGTTCCTCACGATTGGGTCGCTTCCCCCTTGCCCAAAACTTCCGGAAACAACCGATGAATGGATCGGCTTGTTGGAGTGACTTCAACTCTGTAGGGCCTCTTGTGGGAAAGGCATCAGTAGCCAGGCACATGGCTAGCGAGTGTCGGCCATGAGGCATGTTGCTCTTACCAAGAAGGGAGGCAACGTTAACCCCTGCCGCCACCTCATTCACCAATGCCACTTGTGGCTGGGGATGCAAGCGGGAAAGGGCGTCACAATTCTTATTGGCGGCCCCTGGGCGATACTTAATTTCAAAATCAAAGAGGGCGAGCTGAGAGGCCCAGCGTTGTTCCACTGCCCCAAGCCTAGCGGTCTGCAAGTAACTTAAGGGATTATTGTCCGTGAACACTGTGAACTTATTTCCCAACAGATACTCACGGAACTTGTCCGTCACTGCCCATTTGAGTGCCAACATTTCCAACTTCATCGAACTGTAATTCGACATATTCCGTTCTGATGGATGCAGACCGCGACTGGCGAAAGCAACTGGCCTCCTCCGGCCCTCCTGATCTTGTGACAAGACCGCCCCGAGGCCTGCATGACTGGCGTCTATTTCAACAATGAATGGTCGCGAAAAGTCTGCATACCCGAGAACTGGCGCCCGCACCAGCCTATCCTTCAGTCCTTGAAAGGCCTTCTCACAGCCATCATCCCACTGATCTTGAATGGCCACATGCTTTTTCTTACCCTGCTGTAGGGCACCCACCAATCGATGTAGGGGGGCTGCACAATGCGCAAAACCCTCTACAAAGCGACGGTAATACGAGGCAAAACCCAAGAATGACCGAAGCTCTGTAAGGGTAGTTGGACGCCTCCACTCAGCCACAGCCCGGATCTTCTCAGGGTCCGTCGACACGCCGTTCGCAGAGATGATGTGCCCCAGATATTTTACCTCCGACTGAAAGAAATGGCACTTTTTCAACTTCAACTTGAGGTTGTACTGTTGCAACCTAGTAAGAACAAGGTCCAAACGTTCCAGATGGGCATCAAAAGTTGAAGAAAATACCACAATATCGTCGAGGTACAACAGAAGGGACTGGAAGCGTTCATCTCCAAAAATGCGCTCCATCAAACGCTGAAAAGTTCCAGGCGCGTTGCACAAACCAAACGGCATCCGATTAAATTCGAACAAGCCGAATGGTGTGCAGAACGCAGTTTTGGGTTTGTCCTTCTCGGCCACCAAGACCTGGTTATATCCACTAGCAAGATCAAGTGTTGAGAATAGGGACGCACCAGACAAGGCATCCAGTGATTCTTCGATTCTAGGAAGCGGGAAGGCATCCTTCCTTGTTCGTGCATTTAGTTGTCTATAATCAACACAAAGTCGGATAGAGCCATCTCGCTTCTGGACCACGACAATAGGAGAAGAATAGGGGCTACAGCTGGTGCGGACCACCCCACTCTCCAAAAGTTCACCTATATGGGCCTTCACCATCTCGTATTGCGAAGGGGGCAAACGGCGATATCGCTGACGAACCGGGGTCTGGTCTAGTAGAGGTATCTCGTGCTGGATCACATCAGCACAGCCCAAATCCCCATCACCTCTACTGAATACCGAACTGTGTTTTAGCAAGAGTGCTTTCCCCTTCTGAATTTGGTCTGGATGGAGCGTGGGCCATGAGACATCAGACAAGTCCAGTGACTCGGCTTGGGCAGCCACAGTGTTGATGTTAATGACCGGACGTGAGCTCTTGCACTCTTCAAAGGTCACTGCATTGTGAGCAGACTTGAGCTCCGCAGCAAATAACTCCCCTAGCGTAGTGTTGGGGGGTAACCAGATGTCTTGGATCCCTACATTTACCACTGGCACAAATACCTCACCCCTTTCCAATGACAAGAAAGCGCGGGAGGCTAGCAAGCCTTCAGGAAAAGAGTCAGAACTGGGCTCGAATAAAGCAGAATGTAGGACTCGCCCAAACTGCTGGGTGCAGCTTGCGGGTATCATCTTCAAAGTACCAGCTGGGACTCGAATAGGGACGTGCCCCTTCGCCCGCACACGTCCCAGAAGTCCAGAGGGTGACAAGCAATCAATCCTGTGGCACTCTGATAGTGCTTCCTGCCACACACAGTCTGCTTGTTGCACCAGGTCCGTCCGAAATAGAGATGATCCGTGCTGGCTGAACAGTTCTTCATAGCACCCACTGATTATGTTCATCCCTAAAAGCCCAGGAATCTGTGGTTTACGGGTCTGTTGCAGCGGGTAGGTGGGATCCTTAACAACCAGGATGCCCATGCCACCAAGTGTCTTTCCCAATACAGTCACATCCAACTCCAAGTAGCCAAGGTAGGGAATATCCAAACCATTGGCTGCTCGGAGCTGTAGCCAGTTGCATTGCTGTAGTCGCTCTTCGGTTTTGAAGTGTTCATTAAAAAACCTTTCCGAGATGGTCGTCACCATTGAACCGGTGTCAAGGAGACAGTGAACCTTAACACCCCCCATGTCTACCTTGACTGTTGGACATGTCCCGATAAGTTTCCCTAAGTGTGTAGATGAAATAGTTGAGCCCTCAACACCCCCAACTGATGGCTGGCTCTTGACACCAGGGGGCACTAGTTTCCCTGCTGGCTTTCCACATTAGCCACGGCTTCCACTTCTCGAACAGAGGCTGTTGGTCCCCGCCGCGCACTAGGGTCCGCGTTGACCCTCCCTCCATTTGGACAGAATCTAGCGATATGGCCAGGTTGTCCACAGCGCAAACAAATTGGACGACCATCTGGATGGAATTGTAATGGCCGCCGCCGGGGCCCACCAGAAGCATAACGTTGAGTAGGCGGGTGCTGAACGGGAGGGTGTTGGGCGGGACCCAACCTCTCCAAAATGGCAGTTAACTGGATTTGGTGCTGACGGAGGCCTTCCTTCAACTCGTCTAATTCATTAGCTGGGGTGACTGATTAGTCATTAGTGGGATTCTACTGTATGGGAAGATGTGGAATGCGAACTACACTCACCTATAACTTGTGCCCTAGAGTCGCACGAGTAGGCTCTGCTTCTTGGCAAACCCACATGCTCTCCTTCTTCTACCCAGCGGACTGCTTCGCTGCGAATGGTGAGGAAAGAAGAATCAGGGTTAAGCCGAATAGAACGTTTCAGTTCTCTGCGCAGCAGCCCATCTCTTACGTTCTCTGCAAACTGGTCTCGCACTGTATGGTCTGGGTTCGGTATACCCGTAGAGTTGCGTCTGGTGATCGCTTCCATTAGAGACAACAAAGCATGTGAAAATTCCCAAATGGACTCACCTTCCAGCTGTTTTCTTTGAAAGAATTGTTTTTGTAGGGTGATGAATGACTTTGTGCAACCATAAATTTCAATGAGTATTTTAAATATTTGTTCAGGGTCATTTTTTGCTGTGGATGGACGAAAACGAATTTCATTCTTAGCCTCTCCATCCAAGTGATCAAGAATAAATAATGCTTGCTCCTGTCTAGACATGTGTCTCATACCCAAAGACCTACGGGCTTCCTCTACCCATTCCACTACCGGTAGGGAATCTACAGCTCGTCCAGAGAACCGGGGGCATTTCCTTTCTCTAGGCAAGTAAATGTACCTTTCTGACCTGGCAGCAGGTGGGTCCTCAGCCGGTGGCCTCTCTCCTGTCCCAGAAGTAGAACCCGTCTCCGACCGTCTATCTCCATCCCCAGCAGCAGTACCCCTCAGCCGAAGGTTGTCTGTCTGTAACTGCTGGACCTGGTCCCTAAGGAGCCTAAGTTGCTCTTCCATGGATGGTTCACGTGGTTGCTCGTCATCTGACATCTTATACTCCTAAGTTGCACCCGTCTTACCACCAGATCCAACAAAAACTGAATGCTTAGCAAAGAGAATAGGTAATGTTCAATTCGGTGTATTACGTACAGTATTTAGCGCAATATTCTCTGTCCAATAAGTCGTTCAATGAAACCACCCTGGCCCTGTGGCCACTGTTTCTCTCCCTACAGCCACGCACACATTCACACTCACATTAAGACATTAATCCCTCAATGACAAAATCAGTATACTCACATCACCAGTGCTATTATTATCGTGCCGCCACTACGCCAAATGTGACCGGAAGGAACCTGATCCGCTGCCCGGCAGCTCCCCGCCTTAGATATTTGTCCCACTCTAATTCAAAAGAGAACTTAGAAACACACAGGTGATGCAAGTACACTGATTGTTTTTTTATTATTATTTCCAAAGTTAAAATACTTTGGACCAAGTGGATAAAAGGAACATTAAATGACACAGAAGTTAGGGCCCACAATATGGACAAGGCACAGTATGGAATCAGCGGACCTAGGCACAGCAATGACACCGCACCCTCATGCAAACAAAATAAATCCACCCAAAAACGTATCAAATAGCAAACAAAATAAATCAAACCCTTCGCACAGCAAAGAATAAATATTGCACTGCAAACCAACAGCAATCTGATGCTGTGCCTATTCAGATGGTACAGCACTGGGCCCAGTCGACTGTGGTCCTACGGACTGGTACAAAACAAAATAAAAGAGGTATGGGACTATGCTGTGCTACCCCCTCTCAGGTTACAAATAGGAGGAATGAGTGACAGGTCAACTAGTACAGTCAGAATGGGTTAGGCACAAGGATGAGAGCACACCATGCATAGAAAATAAACAAACATGCTAATCAACAAAATACCCCAAAAGAAAACAAATAACCGCACCCCACTATAACTAGATTTCACAGCAAAGCACAGCAATCCAGTGGTCTGCCTATTCCCAATCGGACTGACCCCCCCAAAGCCAACCTGTCCCCAGATGTCTTCTCACAATAGCACAGCTAACCCCAGATAAGAAAAAGAAAGAAAAGAAAGAACAAAACGATCCACTTAGTCAAAGAAATGTAAAATTGCACTTTCCCCTAGACCACCCCACTAATACCCCACACACGCACGCACACACACAATCACACGCTGTCAGAGTTGCGGCCTGCGCCGAGTGTAGGCACCGCACAGTGCACAGACGCTCACACAGTCACACACGCACCCGCACGCTCATGCGCACTGGGCGCGCACAGTCCAAGTCAAATCTCCAGGGAGAGAAACAGTGACCACAGCGCACGCTGGAGCTGCAGCCAAGAAGCTTGTCCCACTGGCACCTCCACCTTCGGCTGGTCGCGAAGTTTCCGCACTCCACAATTAAACACCGGTTCATATGACGTCTTGAAGCAAGCACCCGTTTTTTTGTAGGATGTGGTTGTAGTCGCAACTTCACGCGTAGTCAATTTTCTCTCTGCAATGCCGACCCTTGCTCAAAGCACGCTTTCTCTCCGCGATGCCAATGCTCAGGGAAGTCTCTCTACCAACCGGTTTCCCGTGGGGTATGGATACGCCACCACTTCCGTCAATGGGATGCCAACGCAGACGCGCTCCTCGCAGCTCCAACGTTCTGCTGCCTTCAGAAGCAAAGCCAAAAAACCAGTGCCCAAACGCTCAGGTATACTAATAGACATCACCATGATTACCTGCCAGCTGATCAATTAGCTACCGCGCCTCCAATGCTACTCTCCAGTCACGGCGCCGGTCCTTCCCACTTTTCCTGTGACAACTCGTCCTCAACCAATTGTTTACTTTTGTGAATCATGTATGCATGTATGCGATAATCAGTGTATATGTGTCCGTGAAAGATGATTACCAACAATGCTTCACCATACCAGGGTCATGCTGCCCACATATGCATCATAACTTTTTGCGTGAAAACACTTTTTTGGTTACTACCCCTTTAACGAATAACATGGGTCTAAATAGACCCGCATTCATTTCCTATGTAATTTCATCACAAGCTTAATGTCTCTTAGCCATATTGAAAAAGGATTTCGATTATTTTACTAAAAGTCCAACTTTTTATCATTTATGGACTATTAACTCCCAACATCAATACTTATTTTAAATACTTGATGGTTATTCTTTGATATAGAAGTCATTTTATAG